>NW_017670559.1:42354-55032 GCF_001879085.1 Nicotiana attenuata | reverse complement strand
ATATATATATATATATATATATATACAAGATTCCGAAAATCTAAGCAAAAAAGGAATTTTTTCTATGGGTATGGTTGAGATTCATTGAAAACACATAGATGAGTCAATATACAAAATTTGAGGAAGATTGGAAGTAATTTGGACTGAATTGGTATCAAAATTTGTTGTTACAATCGAGTTCAAACAATTCATCTGCGACACATGTATCAAACATCTATCACGCATGTATCTCACGCGCATGTATACATGGATATATATTTGATACAAATATGATACATAACCGATACACAAGTGATACACATATTATTTTTTTCATGTTCATCTTCTACTTGAATTTTCAATTCAAACCACCTCAAAACTCCACCCAAAACATCCAAAAACTGAGAGTCAAGCTCCTTAAAGGGTACCCAATCTATTCTAATGACAACCACTAAAAAGAAAGCAAAAAATTGACCTTTTTTTCTGCTACAAATAGCTAATTGGCTAATATTAGTAATATTTTATGAATTGACCAATTTTTATAATAAACTACTTATAAATGGACATAGCTGGTATTTTCCCAAATGATTTTCAATGGTGAAAATTTTATTTTAAAATGTGTCTGGCTGAGTTTCGGCCAACTTTCACCGGTTTTGGCAAATTGATAACTATTCTAGAACTGTTATGAAACAATAAAAGAAGAAGAATAGTATTGCAGAGAAAAGTAGGGAGAGAGAATTCTTATTGATTTGGGATGAATTACAATGGAATATAACCCTCTATTTATAGGGAGAGAGTGACTTAGCCACCAAGTAATAAACCCTAGAATCTCTCTAAATATAGACATTCACCATAAATAAAATTCTATTTATAACAAGAACATATTTGAGTAATGTTTGGTGACAACAATTAACTTGATGATTCTTTTGCTATTAGACAATAAGTTTGAAAATCGTATATGTAACTAAACCTTAACAATTCCGATTTACATGCTCGAGTTATTTAAATATTAATTGAAAATGGAAGAATATAGGACAGGATAAATTATTTGTGAAATTTAAAAGAATCTTGTTTGATTTTACTAGAGTTGTTGTTATGTATTTCTTTAAAGAGTTTATGTTCGATGTATTGATGATGCAAATTTTTTACACAAATAGGCCATTTAAATGTAATTGCAGATAATCCTATTTATTAAGATTAATTAATAAACTAAAATAAATGATAAGTAACTTGCTGTAACAAGTAAATTTTCACTTATAATGTAAAACATTCAATATAGTATATATAGCTTAAATCCGTCTTTTTAAATTTGAAGTGTCAATTTATAGAGCCTCACAAAAGGTACATCGTTCTTGAACTGTTAAAGAGAAACACAAATGATGAAATAAGTGTGACATAAAGCTACGTGTGAAACTTGATTTAAAAAGCTCAATATTCTCGAAAATACTCTAGGTAAGCTGGATGACCGTTTCAATTAGGAATAATTCTCCGAAACGTTAAGCTAGTACTTTTTCTGATAATATCACGCTTCAAGCATTTTTTTTGTATATTGAACAAAAGGTCACATTCGTGCTGGGAGAATGAAAGTAGTGTGACGACACACAACAACAATAAAGCATCCTAAACTAGTTGAGATCGATTCTCATATCCTAATCCTGATGATCAGTCTGTCAATAGATACTAAATGTGGTAACCCTTCTCGCTACTTACTAGCAATTCAGGTTTTATTCCAAACTTACTAGCAACCAACGGAGTAACATATGATAAGGTGGAACCTGGATCAATCAGTGCATATACATCATATGAGGAGACTGATAATATACCTGTAACAACATCAGGTGATGACTCCTGATCCTGTCGTCCTGCCAACGCATAAATGCGATTTTGAGGACCGCTCGAGCTAGATGCTTTGCCTCTGCCTCTGCCTCTACCACGACTCATTGGTGCTTGTGAACCTTGCCCAGGGGGGCGTACTGATGATGACGAACCAGCTGCAGATCCCGTTGGCTGAGTTATGCTTGCATCACCTCTTGTCGGACAATCCCTCATAACGTGGCCCGGATAACCACAAGTATAACAATTACCCAATCCCATACGGCACTGCCCGGCATACTGCTTACCACACTGAGTACACCGTTGCAAGGGCGGCCTCATCTGACTTGACACCCCTATACTGAAAACCTGAGGCACTGGAATTTTGACCGGGCCCTGAATATGTGGAACGATGAAATCTCTTACCGCCAAACTGAGGGGGTGCGCTAGCCGATGGCTGGGCTGGATACCTCGGGTAATGTTGCCTCTGACCACCTCGAAACTCACCAGAAGGACTCGAAGACCTCGCTCTCTTATTCTGGGCCCTATCATGCTCACAATCGGCCCTTTGTTTCTGCTTACGCTCCTCTACACCCTGAGCGTATGCTTGAATACGAGAAATATCCATGTCTAGCTGAAGTGCGACCGACATACAATCGTTAAGCAAGTGCGGCTCTAACCCCATCACGAACCGGTGAACCCGATCCTCCATCTTAGATACAATAGTGGGAGCATACCTAGCCAACGAATCAAACTGAAGACTGTACTCCCGAACACTCATGTTACCCTGCCGAAGGGTCAAGCACCTATCAATTCTGGCCCGTCTAAGCTCTAGTGGCAGATAATGACGAAGAAAAGCTTCTGTAAACTCCTGCCATACTGCTGGAGGGGCATCCTCACCTCTAGATAACTCCCAAGACTTGTACCAATTAACTGCAACATCTCGGAGTCTATAGGAAGCTAGCTCCACTAACTCAATCGCAGTGGCCTTCATTACCCTTAACGTCCTCTGCATTCTATCAATAAATACCTGAGGGTCTTCGTTTGGATCCGCCCCAGTGAAAATAGGAGGGTCCAAATTAATAAAATCACGAACCCTTGCACTAACGGACCTATCTGCATGACCAATACCTACTTCCTGACGCCGAGCCTGCGCGGCTACTAATCGAGTTAATAGTTGAATAACATCTCTCATCTCCTGACCTGGTGTATCTGGCTGAGGTGCTGAACGTACAGGAGCGGGCGCTAGAGGTGGTGCCCCTCGGAGCTCTTCTGAAAAGGGCGGGGTATGTGAAGTCTGAGATGGAATCTCACTATGAGACTCTCCCCGAGCCCTGGTAACTCGTGGCAATCGACTAGTAGTCTCACCAGACACGGACTTTCCCTTTTAGGCGGCTGTAGTCTTCGGAGGCATCGCTGAAACGTAACATATTCTTAGGAACATGAATTCTTATATCGCACTGAGATAAAAAGAGAGGATAACATCCTATATGTCCTGTAGCCTTCTGCCTATAAGTGTGGTGCACAACACACCCATAAACAAGACTCTACCAGACACGGTCTGTAGACAACCCTAGGACAGAACTGCTCTGATACCACTTTTGTCACGACCCAAACCGATGGGCCGCGACGGTTGCCTGAATTCTACATATCGAACATCCTTAAGCATGCGTTTAAGATATAAACGTGAATAACATACGTGAGGGAAATCTATCCAAAAGACATATGTACATATACATGCGGAATACAGTGGTCGAGCCGGCAAGGCTGCTATAGACAACTATATACTCAAAATTGAAAGCCGACAAGGCCACATACTATCCAACTATACATAACTGTTTACAGACCTCTAATAGAAATACAACTNCTAGTTACTACGACTACTAATAGAAATACAACTAGTACAAGACGGACGTGACGCGCGTCACTACCACTATATATATATATATATATATATATATATACACATAAGCATATCGTACCAAAATCAAAAGCAGCTCCGGATCAAGTGAAGCACGCCAACTCTCGCTGATCAAGGATCCTAAGAAGGGGGACCGTCGGCTTGCCTATCTACACCTATGGGCATGAAACGCATGCCCCGGGAAATAGGGCGTCAGTACGAATAATGTACTGAGTATGTAAGGTATGAAAATTAGTACATAAAAGACATAAATGAAACATGGAATAAAGAAATTCATATGTAAGTCTGAATAACTTTGTAAACTCTAAAACATTTATAATGTCATGCACGTACATATAAATGTCGTGTCATGCATAGGTATAGGTGTACATAACATCATCAAGCCTCTGAGGGCATCCCATCATATCGTTACGGTCACTGTGGGCAACATCATCAACATATACCAACTGATCAGGTGGTGGTGCATATATAACGCCGTAACCTTTTTCCATATACCATATACATATATTTACATATATACGCGTATATAACGCCATCTGGTCATGGGTCAGTGTAAATGAAAGCAATGCATGAAATGCATAAGAAATACGTTAATAAGATTTTCTCGGAATGCCATAAAAATCAATATATCTTTCGGATAAACTTCATCAAATACGTATTTTTCTGAGACCTATGAATAGACAATAGAATAATATGACTTATGGGAGAATAAGAATATACACATCTCTAGCATTTCTATGAATATAGTAATTTTTGAAAGTTGTGCATTTGCTCGTTTCGTTTGTGTCGTATAGATCATGCCACAAAGAAAGAAGGGATGACCTCAATATACCTAGAGTAGGAAAAATTCCGTATGATGTTCTTGAAAAAAGTTGCACCGTACTCCTTTAGAACCGCAAAATTTAACATTGCTAACAATTCTTGTTGGACTTTCTTTAGTTGCAAGAATCCACGTTTTTGTTGAAAACCTTAAGAATGGCTAACGTTCTGTAGTGCTCCTTAACTTATCAATTTATAGCTAATGTTTCAAATTGTAAGAATGGTAGATGGTAGGAATTTGTAAGCATTATGTTGCTAAGATAAAGAAAGAAGCTCACACCTGAAATGATTAAGATATTGCTAAGGTAAAGAAAGAAGCTCACATCTGAAATGATTAAGATGTTGTTAAGGTAAAGAAAGAAGCTCACATTTGAAATGCAAAAGCTAACGTTTAGGATCCTTTTGTGTAAGAAATGATTAAGAAATGAAGTGTCTTGGTACTACACATTATTTTTGCCACCTAAGCTCATATGACTACTTAGTCATATGCATTAATAGTGGCTTATTGCCACGTTTTTTTTGGGGGGGGGGGGGGGGGGTTTTCTTTAGTTTTATCTGATAATTTAATCAATTGATTAGGTAATATCCCGCTATCCGATAATTAACCAATTACCCACATAATTAAGAATTGTCTCACATTAATTATTATTCTACTCATTTTGAATACACTTTATACATCATACTACCATGGTCATACGGTACCTTGTATGGTACTAGTCCATAAATATCGGGTATTATCGCTCGACCTGTATTTTATCCCAAAACAGCAACCTTCAACGAAACTCATTTTCTATAATTCGTGTACCCTTTATCCTTCATGGCACTTACTTATCGCTTGTTATAAATAGCATAAATACGTTAATTTCAAGATAATCTTATCCCCGCGTCTACGTCGATTAACTGAAGACGAAACTTTAACGTACGAAAACGCGAAATGTAACAATGACAAACATGTTAGGCACAATGGTGATGAAGAGCTGCAAGATGTGGTCAATTATCAAAGGCTGGTAGGCCAGTTACTCTACTTCACCATTATACGACTTGGAATTTGCTTTGTCGTGCAAGTTCTGATTCAATTCATGTAGCATCCCAAGCAATCACACTTAACTACTGCACTTCGAGTGGTCAGATACATTAAAGGATCACCTGGCCTTGGTATGTGTTTCACAAGAGGGGTCCTATTACTCATCTTTCTGCCTTCTGTGATTCATATTGTGTAGCATGCCCAAACACACGAAGGTCTATCACTGGATATGTTGTCAAACTAGGGGATTCCTTGTTGTCCTGGAAGTCCATGAAGCAGCAGACAGTGAGTCGAAGCTCAGCTGAAGCTGAATACAGAAGCCTCGCAGTAGTAGTAGCTGAAGTTACTTGAGTAGTTGGATTGTTGCAAGAGTTAAACATTGAGATACATTAGCCTGTTGATCTATATTGTGATAGCTAAGCTGCACTTCAAATAGCAGCAAATCCTATTTTTCATGAAAGAATAAAGCATATCGAGATAGACTGTCACTTTGTTGGAGAGAAGATTTAGAATGGCTTGCTCGCTCCTCATCATATTTCAACCAAACTCCAGTTGGCTGATCTTATGACAAAAGGTCTTGGTGTTGCTCAGCATTCCTTCCTTCTTTCCAAGCTAGGAGTGTTTAATGCTTTCCACCCTCCAGCTTGAGGGGGAGTCTTGGGATATAGGGTCAAAGTGTATATAGCAAAAGTATAGGGGTGTGCAAATTAGTTAAGAGTGGTTAGTCTGTTAAAGTAATTAATTGACAGCTGTACAATAGCTGTCATTTAGTTAGTGGAGGAGCTCCTATATAGCATAGTATGTAATGGAGGTCTCACAGATTTGAAAAATACAATTTCGATCTTCTTTCTTCTTCATTCTTAATCTTCTTCCTCACAATCTTAACAGTGTATCTGGGCTTCTCCTCTGTACATGCCCGAACCATTTGAGCCTTTCTTCTCGTATCTTGTCATCAATGGGAGCCACGCCCACCTTCTCCCTATATCGTCATTCCTAATTTTATTCATCCTTGTGTGCTCGAACATCCACCTTAACATCTCATTTCTGCTACTTCATTTTGTGGATATGTGAGATCTTAAATGGCCAACACTCAACCTCATACACCATGGCCGGTCTAACCACCGCTCTATAAAATATACCTTTGAGTTATAAAAGAATTTTAGTGAGTGAATGGACAAAAAAAATTGAGGATAATTATAAGAGAATTTTACCTAGATATGCAAAATTGGAAGCCTAATCACCACTATTTGGAACATTTGCACTTAATGACCTAATGTAGCAAGATTTTTAAAATATAATAACTCCTTGATTTTAGACTCCAATCTTCTCACCCATAGGTGTGTTAAAGTGAGTGGAATTCCACCTCGTCACATATGATTAGCCTTAAAAAGTCACCTTTTTCCGATTATAAATACGAGCTCTGTGCCATATCTTTCTAGAAAATTGAATCAATTTGAATTAATAAATAAAATAAAATAAGATAAAAAGCAAACGTCTTGAGAGGAAGGAAAGGGATACATAAATATAAACGTTAAGATCAAATGTTTTAAAAGGCGTGAGCGTAAGGCAAGGTGTTTACATATGCCTCAGCGAGGCGTAAGCTTTGAGGCATGGGGCGTAAGCCTCATGGGTATTTAATTTTTAATATTTTATAAGTAATATAATTAAAGTAAATATTTATATACAAATAAAATAGCATAAAGTTATATATATATATATATATATATATATATATATATATATATATATATATATATATATATATATATATATATATATATATACATATACATATATATATACACATACATGCTACTTACAAGCACAAGTTGCTTGAGTCGAAAAGAATAAAATTTTCTACACGGCGGAACAAAAAAGATGACTAACCTGCAATTTGAACTTTGAACTTGTTGCTACGAGGGAGAATGAAGTTCTCTTTGTATTTGTATAAAAAATTTGAATATTCGTAGCTTTTAGGAGATATTAGAAGGCTAGCGGACAAGATAAAGAATTTGGAAAGACCATAAACTAGAGCTTCAATCATTAAAAAGGTCTTGAGTTTTAAATTTAATACATTTCAGTTCCTTTTTAAAACTTTTGAGTAATTACATGCTGACTTTGAGAATCTGGGTACTATATGAAGGATTTATTCACAAATTTATTTTTAATTTGAAAAGTCTGTGGGGCTCATGCCTAACGACAAAAACGCGATTCAAATGCCCGGGCGTACACTCTGAATGCCCGGGGTACGCTCCGAATTGCTAGGCGTACGCCTCTTGACACTTTCACCACGCGCCATCGCCTCGGGGCATTTTTGGTAGGCCTTGCCCAGCGCTCGCCAGGAAAACGCCTTCTAAAACATTAAAATTAGGGATTCCTATACCCTCATTCCAAACTGTCGAATCTTATGTACGGAGCGAAATGCAAGAGGATGGTTCTTACTTTGAAATGGAGTAACAAAATTCATGTGAGGCAAATTGATCTCAACGTATATGACTTGGGGATTAATCTAGTATAGTAATCTAACGGAGAGTGAGAGGAATAGGGCTAAAATATGGCGATCTCTAGCTGCTTCACTCCAAGAAGGTAGAGAAAGGCAAAGAAATTGGGAACGAAGGCTTTAATTCCAATTTCTTCTCGCAGATAACATGATTTCGGAGCCTCATTGATAGGTCATTTAGGAGGAGCGACACAAATTCGCTGGCGGTAGAAAGCACTTCTGGCTGAAAATATATTGCTAAAATGTAACAGGTAAAATCTATGCGATCGAGCTGAAAACTATTTGTAGAATATCTTCACGACAATGTGGATAGGCAAGGGAGAAACACTAGGCTAGACACACAAGTCTAGCCAGAGGGGATCCAACATTTAAACTTGATAGAATCAACTTTTAATATCACTGAACCCCCGTAGCACTTTTAAAATTATGGTTTTGAGAATTTAATATTTGTTGACATTATTGTAATTTTACATGTAAATCTGTGCTACGTGTGAAATGTATGTTGCATGAGTGCATCTCTCTCTGAGTCAAGCTGAGCTAATTTTTTCAGAAGGATGGTATTGGGAAAAAAAAATACAATGAAGAGTCCTATAAAGGCCGGCAAAAGGAGTGTGATATCTTTCTTACGGCCATGAAAAATGTCTAGTTCATCCTCCAAAATGAAACATACCGGTCCGTTATTGTTATAAATTCAAAAAGAACCTATTCTTAATATTCAGTATCTTGCCATTAATTGTATCTTTAAGCTCCATGTTGGAGGGAGTTGAAACTTCTATATCGGATTGTGTATTCTGGAGGAGATCCCCATATTAGTTTGATGTGGTTCATACAAATTACAAATCCCAGTCCAAAGCTTCACAACTTTTAGCTTGTTATCATTTTTAAAAGGAATGTTGTGTCTACAATCATGAACAAAGTACTGAAAAAAAGGGCAGCCCGGTGCACAAGGCATCTCGCGTTCATGCAGGGTCGGGGAACGGCCGCACCCCAAAAGGTGTGATGTAGACAGCCTATCCTAATGCAAGCATTAGTGGCTGCTCATAAACAAAGTATTGAACTTTAGACATATTTACAAACTGACATCTATCTTAAACTATATTTGTACTACCGGAATGTAATGAAAGGTGTATGCATATATAAATTTTTTAAGTCGTCTTGTAAATGTAGTAGAAGAATTCTGTACAACTCCTTATTTAAAAATTAACACATGAAAATACAAGTATTGAGTAAGTAAGGAATGCAATATCAATCAATCATTTAATCAACTATACTCATACTAACAAATTAAAACTACTGCAAATTATGAAAAAGAAAACAACAAAATCTACTCACTTAAACACGGCTTTCAAGTAATTCAACCTGAGATAACTGAAAACTGGTTTCTCTGGGACAGTTATGCACTTGACTAGCCAACCAATTAGGCCAAGATGCAGCTGCCAAACCAATGCAGATGCCCCATTGCCCCCAATTCAACCTCTCTGTATCTGCAAACTTCTTCAAAAACTCCACCATCACCACTTGAAGAGCCAAAGTGATTCCAATGATTGCCACAAACAACTTGTTCTTGTGTATTCCCTCGAAAACATTCTTCTTCTCCAGATTTCGTGCATTAAATTCGTTGAACACTTGGCAAAGAACAAATGTGTTGAAAATCAAAGTATCATTTACCCTCTCGTTGACGCCAAAGATTGATTCGCCTTTGAATTGGAAGGTCAATAGAACAACAATCTGATACAAGGCCTGAGCCATTAGATTTCTCCACATAATGTTGGTGATAAGGGGCTCAGTCCTACCGACTGGTAGCTTCTTCATGAGTTCCTTGGTTGGCTTCTCTGTTGCAAGTGCTAGTGCCCCTAATGTGTCCATGATCAAATTTACCCATAGCAACTGCACTGCTGTGAGTGGTACCTCACCAGCTGAAACAGCTGCTACAAAATTGATCACAAGTGCGGCCACATTTACTGTGAGCTGAAATTGGATGAATTTCTGGATGTTGTTATAGACACATCTTCCCCATTTCAGAACAGTGACAACTGAAGCAAAATTATCGTCCAAAATGACAATATCTGAACTCTCTTTAGCCACTTCAGTGCCCTGTATCCCCATAGAAAGTCCTATATCTGCTTCCTTTAAAGCTGGTGCATCATTCGTGCCATCACCTGTGACCGCGACCACGTGACCTTTCTTTCTCAAGCACTGCACCATTAAAAGTTTGTCAAAAGGGGATGATCTTGCCATCACGCGAATCTTCTCCACTCTCTCCATGCGTTCTTCATCTGTTAAGTTGCGAAATTTCTCACCTTCTATGACCGCTCCTTCATCTGCTTCAAAATCGGGATGAAGAATCCCACATTCTGTGGCTATGGCTTTTGCAGTGAACACATTGTCGCCAGTGATCATCTTGATATTCACACCAGCATTTTGGCAATCTTCCACAGCTTTCTTTACACCAGGTCGACATGGATCTTTTAGGCCGATGAAACCCAAAAGAATGAAGGAGTTGTCTGGAATACTTCCATGTATTTGTTCATGATCCTCCTGCTCAGCTTTTGGCAATTGCTTGTGTGCAAAGGCGATACATCGAAGGCTGCTGGCAGCCATTCCTTCAATTATCCGATCACATTCTTCCTTGTCTGATTTCTCTAGAGTTTTCATGTTCCCTTCTGCATCATAGTAATGGGAGCACATTCTTGAAATCATCTCTGCAGCACCTTTCCAATGTGCATGAATTGTTCCATCAGTAATGTTCTTGATTATTATGCCACTCTTCTTTTTCTCCGAATTGAAAGCTTCCACGTTAAGAATGTTGAAATTTCTCTTGACTTGATCCATATCCATATTCAGGTCCAGCACAGCCCATGAAAGAATAGCTTTTTCAGTTGGGCTGCCTGAGAATTCAAAGCTCGAACCTGAATCGGAGGACTTGAAAACACTACCTGTAGTGTTTAATCCAACCCCTTGATGGAATAATTCAAGAACTTTGGCTGAAATTGGTGACTGACTTTTTGCCTTTACGTGCTCTTTGCCTAAGAAAATTTTTGTGACAGTCATCTTATTTAATGTAAGAGTACCTGTTTTGTCTGTACAAATTGTGGTGGCAGAGCCCATGGTCTCACAAGCAGAGAGCTTCCTCACCATTGCCTGATCTGCCATCATTCTCTTCATCGAATAAGCCAGAGTAAGTGTAACAGCTAAAGGCAATCCTTCAGGAATCGCGACAACAACAATTGTAACTGCAGCAGCAACAATTCCTACCACAGCATTGATCACATCATCCGATGATGTCTTGCTCCCGTTGAATTCTTTGTTCCCATTCTCATCTTTTGTGTTCCCAGTAAAGTAACGTACCAATAGGACGACAAGTACTAAGAAAGCAACTAGCAATCCAATTTTACCAATCGATGAAGTAAGCTTGTTGAGTCGTTCTTGGAGAGGTGTTTGCTCGTTAGAATCACCGCTAATTTTGCTCATCATCTCACCCCAGGTCGTGTTCATGCCAACCGATGTCACAAGCATCATGCCATAGCCATCGACAACCTTAGTGCCAGAAATCAAGAATGGGTTTTGGCTAAGGTTAACCTCGACATGATCACTTTCACCTGTCATGCTAGATTCATCTACTTGTAAAGAATGACCTTGTACCAAAATCCCATCAGCAGGTACTTGATCTCCAATCTTCAAGCAAATGACATCTCCAACCACAATTTCAAATATGGATATCTGTTGGCGCCTCCCCTTTCTAACAGCTTCTACTGGGATATTTTTGCTCACTTTGGATAGCTTATCAAATTGTCTGTTTTGTCTGAAATTACTGATAGACGAAACAGCGATGACAAGAAACACAGCGACGAAAATACTCCCTCCATCATACCATCCTTCTTTTGGTCCATGCTCCTTAATTCCAAATCCAAGAGACAAAGCAGCACAGAACAAAAGAATAATGATTGTGGGATCTTTGAAGGATTCCCAGACAAAGATGAAGAAACTTTTAGTAGGTGGCTTACGATACGTGTTGCTTCCAAAAGCTTCATGTCTACGTGAAACGTCTTCTAGATCTCCATTTATACCATTAGTTGTGTCACTTTTGAGACAAGTAGCAACACCGTGTACACCTCCAAGATTAGCAAGCTTGTCAACACTTTTATCTTTGACAAGCTTAGCTAGACTTGACTGATCAATGCCTGAGAATAAAGAGTGTTCTTGAACTACATCAATGGAGATTGTATCCGCTGATACGCGGACTTTTCTTGGACTGTAGGATGGCACAAGGACAGGTGATAGTACCTTTGTGCTGGCCGTCTTATTTAATTTGAAAGCTCTCGAACAATAGATGGTAGCAAAAGCTAAGTGCCATTTCTGTTTGTTGGAGACATCAATTTCTGAGGGCAAATCAATTGCAATGTTCATGCAGAGGTAATGCAAGTTTTCTTGAAACATCACGGACAATCTATCTATTACGTACAACTAAGGAGGAAGCTAAGAGTAAGTGTTCGCGTTTGGAGAAAATGTTTATACGACAAAGAGAGCTTTAGTTTATGGTAAGTTAGTAGGTATAGTTGAAATTCATTTTTTTTTCTTAGTACCACGTATCTACTAATCTAAGATTTCTTGTTAAATTGTTAG
>NW_017670559.1:0-41589 GCF_001879085.1 Nicotiana attenuata | reverse complement strand
GCATCATCTTAAACACGCCTAACCACTCAACCCATTTACCCCACCCGTTCCAGCCCTCACCCGATAACCCCCATTCATACCAAACCCATATAAAACCCGTTTGCAATTACAGGTGGTCTAAGTAATTTGATGTTCCATATTCTCCGGGCATTAATCACTGTGTTCTTCTCCGGTGGTAGCAGCGGCGAATGTTGGGAGAAGACATTCAATAGATTATCTTTTTTTCTTTTGCTTCTTTTTTGCTCAAAGATCAAACCAGTTACCAAAGTCGAAAAATCTCTCTTCAACTTCATTTTTCCAATCATAATCTCATCACTTTCTCTCTTCTCCACTACGCCTGCTACCACCATACGTCCACCACCTTTGATGTTTATGAAATTATAACAATATTTACCAATTCAAAATTCCGAGAAGCAGACGAGAAAACTCGCCATTAGCTCATAGTTTTATCCAGATAAGCGGCAATTAAAAGATGCTATGTTTTCTTCTCCAAAGTTTAGTTCATTCAAGAATCTGACCTGAAATTGAATCCCTTTGAAGAAAATACAGTGACCAAATTTGAGTACATGTTCAGAAAAAAAAAATATGGGTTAAGTGAACAGAGACATTCCCAATATTTTTATTATTAAAGTTGGATGGATGGAGAAACTTGAAAGCAGTGAGCGGACCAGATTAATAATTCTAGGGAAGATAAAGAAGTAAATAAACGAGGATNAACACGGCTTTCAAGTAATTCAACCTGAGATAACTGAAAACTGGTTTCTCTGGGACAGTTATGCACTTGACTAGCCAACCAATTGGCCAAGATGCAGCTGCCAAACCAATGCAGATGCCCCATTGCCCCCAATTCAACCTCTCTGTATCTGCAAACTTCTTCAAAAACTCCACCATCACCACTTGAAGAGCCAAAGTGATTCCAATGATTGCCACAAACAACTTGTTCTTGTGTATTCCCTCGAAAACATTCTTCTTCTCCAGATTTCGTGCATTAAATTCGTTGAACACTTGGCAAAGAACAAATGTGTTGAAAATCAAAGTATCATTTACCCTCTCGTTGACGCCAAAGATTGATTCGCCTTTGAATTGGAAGGTCAATAGAACAACAATCTGATACAAGGCCTGAGCCATTAGATTTCTCCACATAATGTTGGTGATAAGGGGCTCAGTCCTACCGACTGGTAGCTTCTTCATGAGTTCCTTGGTTGGCTTCTCTGTTGCAAGTGCTAGTGCCCCTAATGTGTCCATGATCAAATTTACCCATAGCAACTGCACTGCTGTGAGTGGTACCTCACCAGCTGAAACAGCTGCTACAAAATTGATCACAAGTGCGGCCACATTTACTGTGAGCTGAAATTGGATGAATTTCTGGATGTTGTTATAGACACATCTTCCCCATTTCAGAACAGTGACAACTGAAGCAAAATTATCGTCCAAAATGACAATATCTGAACTCTCTTTAGCCACTTCAGTGCCCTGTATCCCCCATAGAAAGTCCTATATCTGCTTCCTTTAAAGCTGGTGCATCATTCGTGCCATCACCTGTGACCGCGACCACGTGACCTTTCTTTCTCAAGCACTGCACCATTAAAAGTTTGTCAAAAGGGGATGATCTTGCCATCACGCGAATCTTCTCCACTCTCTCCCATGCGTTCTTCATCTGTTAAGTTTGCGAAAATTTTCTCACCTTTCTATGACCGCTCCTTTCTCTGCTTCAAAATCGGATGAAGAATCCCACATCTGTTGGCTTATGGCTTTTGCAGTGAACATCAATTGTCTCGCCAGTGATCATCTTGATATTCACACCAGCAATTTTGGCATATCTTCCACTAGCTTTCCTTTACATCCAAGGTCGACATGGATCTTTTAGGCCGATGAAACCCAACAAGAATGAAGGAGTTGTCTGGAATACTTCCATGTATTTGTTCATGATCCTCTCTCTGCTCAGCTTTTTTTTTGGCAATTGGTTGTGTGCAAAGGCGATACATCGAAAGGCTGCTGGCAGCACTATTCTTAATTATCCGATCGACATTCTTCCTTGTCTGATTTCACTAGAGTTTCATGTTCCCTTCTGCATTCATAGTTAATTTGGAGCACATTCTTTGAAATCATCCTCTGCCAGCACCCTTTCCAATGTGCATGAAATTGTTCCATCAGTAATGTTCTTGATTATTATGCCACTCTCTTTTTTCTCCGAATTGAAAGCTTCCTACGTTAAGATGTCTGAAATTTCTCTTGACTTTGATCCAATATCCATAATTCAGGTCCCAGCACAGCCCATGAAAGAATAGCTTTTTCAGTTGGGCTGCCTGAGAATTCAAAAGCTCGAACCTGAATCGGAGGACTTGAAAACACTACTGTAGTGTTTAATCCAAACCCTTGATGGAATAATTCAAGAACTTTGGCTGAAATTGCGTGACTGACTTTTTGGCCTTTACGTTGCCTTTTGCCTAAGAAAATTTTTGTGACAGTCATCTTATTTAATGTAGCAGTTACTGTTTGTCTGTTACAAATTGTGGTGGCAGGCACATGGTCTCACAAGCAGATGAGCTTCCTCAACCATTGCCTGAGATCTGCCATCATTCTCTTCATCGAAATAAGCAGAGTAAGTGTACAAGCTAAAGGCAATCCTTCCAGGAATCGCGACAACAAACAATTGTAACTGCAGGCAGCAACAATTCCTACCACAGCATTGATCCACTCATCCGATGATGTCTTGCTCCCGTTTGAATTCTTTGTTACCCATTCTCATCTTTTGTTCCCAGTAAAGTAACGTACCAATTAGGACGACAAGTACTAAGAAAGCAACTAGCAATCCAATTACCAATCGATTGAAGTAAGCTTTGTTGAGTCGTTCTTGGAGAGGTGTTTTGTCTCGTTAGAATCACCGCTAATTTTTGCTCATACATCTCACCCCAGGTCGTGTTCATGCCAACCGATGTCACAAGCATCATGCCATAGCCATCGACAACCTTAGTGCCAGAAATCAAGATGGGTTTTGGCTAAGGTTAACCTCGAACATGATCACTTTCACCTGTCATTGCTAGATTCATCTACTTGTAAAGAAAATGACCTTGTACCAAAATCCCATCAGCAGGTACTTGATCTCCAATCTTCAAGGCAAATGACATCTCCAACCACAATTTCAAATATGGATATCTGTTGGCGCCCCCTTTCTAACACGCTTCTACCTGGGATATTTTGCTCACATTTGGATAGCTTATCACAGATTGTCTGTTTTGTCTGAAATTACTGATCAAGACGAAACAGCGATGACAAGAAAACACAGCGACCGAACAATACTCCCTCCATCATACCCATCCTTCTTTTGGTCCATGCTCCTTAATTCAAATCCAAGAGACCAAAAAGCCAAAGCACAGAACAAAAGAATTAAATGATTGTGGGATCTTTGAGGATTCCCAGAACAAAGATGAAAGAAACTTTTAGTAGGTGGCTTACGATTACGTGTTTGCTTCCAAAAAGCTTTCATGTCTACGTGAAACGTCTTCTAGATCATCCATTTCATAACCATTAAGTTGTGCACTTTTGAGACAAGTAGCAAACACCGTGTACACCTCAAAGATTAGCAAGCTTGTCAACACTTTATCTTGACAAGCTTTAGCTAGACTGACTGCATCAATTGCCTGAGTAATACAAAGAGGTGTTCTTGAACTACATCAATGGAGATTTGTATCGCTGATACGCGGACCTTTTCTTGGACTGTAGGATGCGCACTAAGGACAGGCTGATAGTAACCTTCTGGTGCTGGCCGTCTTATTTAATTTAAAGCTCTCGAACAATAGATTGGTAGCAAAAGACTAAGTGCCATTTCTGTTTGTTGGAGACATCAATTTCTGAGGGCAAATCAATTGCAATGTTCAATTGCAGGAGGTTAATGCAAGTTTTTCTTCGAAACATCACGGACAATCTAATCCTCATTGACGTACAACTTAAGGAGGAAGCAAGAGTAAAGTGTTCGCGTTTGGAAAAATGTTTATACGACAAGAGAGCTTTTAGTTTATGGCAATTTAGGAGCTATTAGTTTGAAAGATATAGAGGAACAAGAAAAGGACAAATTTTTTTTGATGAAAATGCTGAATTGTGATTGACTAAATTGGATTCAGGAGGACATCCTCTTATAGAAGTAATTTTGCCCCGCGTAAGGAGTTGATTATAACGTCGGTCTGTTGCTTTCACCTATGTTTTACACTTGCAGTCATACATATTGCATCTTTGTGCAAGCATATCCAGCTCCTTCCACGCTATTGGTGTGTATGGGCTGCCTCTACTTTCCTTGGGGCCCATGATCTCGTTTAGTGTATAAAATATCAAATAATATTGTAAATTTTTTACAAATTACCTAAACTAAGTATATGCAATTCAATAAGGGGTCGTTTCGTTTGGCAAGAAGCTTTTAAGAAAATCTCTGTATAAAATTTTATAAGCAATACCCTGTTTGGTTGGATTTACAAAAAAAAAAGTAATTGCCTGCATAATTTATTACTCTTTAAACCCCGTGTTGATAGTACTTTGCATACGTTATGTAAGAATCTATAAATTATTTTTACGGAAAAGGTTAGATCTGTCCCTTTACTATCGGAAATTAATTATTAGTACCCTTCGTTATACTTTCCTTCACTATCTATTCCCTCCCGTTACCCTTTTTAATATTTTTACCCCTACAAACTAACGGACCTTTTTGTAAGACACGTGGCATCATCTTAAACAGCCAACCATCAAACCCATTTACCCCACCCGTTCAGCCCTCACCCGATAACCCCATTCATACCAAACCCATATAAAACCCGTTTGCAATTACAGGTGGTCTAAGTAATTTGATGTTCCATATTCTCCGGGCATTAATCACTGTGTTCTTCTCCGGTGGTAAGCAGCGGCGAATTTGGGGAGAAGACATTCAATAGATTATCTTTTTTTCTTTTTGCTTCTTTTTTGCTCAAAGATCAAACCAGTACCAAAGTCGAAAAATCTCTCTTCAACTTCATTTTCCAATCATAATCTCATCACTTTCTCTCTTCTCCACTACGCCTGCTACCACCATACGTCCACCACCTTTGATGTTTATGAAATTATAACAATATTTACCAATTCAAAATTCCGAGAAGCAGACGAGAAAACTCGCCATTAGCTCATAGTTTTATCAGATAAGCGGCAATTAAAAGATGCTAGTTTTCTCTCTCCAAAGTTTAGTTCATTCAAGATATCTGACCTAAATTGAATCCCTTTGAAGAAAATACAGTGACCAAATTTGAGTACATGTTCAGAAAAAAAAATATGGGTTAAGGTGAACAGAGACATTCCAATATTTTTATTATTAAAGTTGGATGGATGGAGAAACTTGAAAGCAGTGAGCGGACCAGATTAATAATTCTAGGGAAGATAAAGAAGTAAATAAACGAGGATTATTGAGTGGTTTAAGGAGTAAAAATATCTAATAAACCTAATTTGAAATTTGTAATATATTTCTCTCTAATTTGTAAAAGTGATTTATTAATTATTAAATTAGTACACAAAAAAGTAAGATATGCATAGTGATTGTTCTTTGATATGTTTTTCTTAAAAAAAATATGAAGGTTCCTCTTCTTGTTTCTTATAATTTGATTTTGTTATCATGGTAATAGCACTCTTTGTGGTGAAATTCTGAGGAGTAATGATAAAATTTTTAAAGATAACAAGAACCCTAATTTTTTTAGCATAAAGAAGATGAACTCTTATAATTGTATGGGTTTTGTACGGGTCCGGGTGTGGATCTTGCGTTGGAAAAGAAAAAGGAATCTGGAGTTTTTAAAAAGAACTGCCACATGTACATGGGCCTGGATCCGTTAGACGGAGGGATAAAAATGCTAAAAAAGATAATGGCAGGGGTAAGAAACGTCGAATAGTATATAACGGAGGATACATATAAACTAATATTTGATAGTAAAAGGATATATATAACCCTTTTCCGATTATTTTATGCACGACAATTATGTGAAATAAGAATATATGTATTAGCCGGACATGAATAACGGATAGCTAAGGATTAAGCAACCCCCTTAAAGTAATCAATTTTACATAGTTAGTGCTTGACCTAAAAAAGAAGAAGTCCTAATTGTTCTACCATAAGAATATATAGATGACAAGTGAGGCTGTAAAACCACCTCCACCCACGATGTTAGGTCCTAGGTTCGAGTCGCGCTGGAAGGGAAGTGTAGAAACACTATACAGGGGCGTACGCAGAATTTTTGTAAGCGGTGTCGAAATTTAGAGAGGCATACAAATGAAGGGATTACTTTAATAAAATCATACTTTACAAAAAACACAATTCAAATATAGTAGTGCAGTTCTTGATCACGCCAACTATGCCTTATAAAAAGGAAAATGCGGTCGCTGCAAATATATATCCGGTTTACAAGTCCGGAGGTCGAATCCCACAGAAAACTAAGGTTTAGTACAGTTGTTCACTAATCACCAAGAATGACTAGCTTGAACAATTCCTAACTTATAGATATTAAGATTCTTTCTGTTTAACTAATTAATAAACAAATTAAAATACTAAATTAACAACTAACGATACTGAGGTCAGAGAAAAGATTAAGGAGGTCTAGAGTATGATTATCCCCCTATTGTCGGAATCCTTTCCCGCTATGTCTTCTATAATTTCGCCTAAGTATTCTCTACCGATCATGAGCACTCTTATTACCGTAAATCTCTCCCGAGTAATTACGACAATTTACTAGACGCACTCTCCCGAGCTACGCTAGCTGGCTTTTAATACAGCTCACTTCAGATCGCACCCAAGGCTTCGTTATCCCTACATCCCGCCTTTAAACCCTCGGTTATTAATCCCTCATATACTCTGGGAGTGGTGTTGTTCAACAATTACCTAAATATGCACTCTCTCCCGAGTTATGCATACTAAATAGGCACAGCTAATTGAGAGCTCTTCAATCAACCAGAATATAAACGTAGTTGAACAAATAGAGAAAAGCTATGGCTCAATTATATAAAAACATAACAAGAATTTATCCTACAAAAGATTCTATCAAACTCTAGATAACAAATTAGCTATTCATAATAGTATGTAAAACTACAATACTAAAAGTCATAACCAACAATGAAAAATAGGAAGAGGAAGGAAAAAACTCGTCGAAGAATTCTCCGCATTGCTCCCAATGTGTTCTTGCCTCCAAGGGTGTTGTCTAACCCTAAAGTAGTGTCTCCTCCGCCTCCTTAGGTCTAATTTGTGTCCAAAATATGTCCCCTCTCTTTCTTGGCCGGCTTCTTTGGTTTAATATAGGGTTTAGGGCTTAAAATCCCATGTTTTGCACTTTAGTCCCTGAAATTTTTGCTTCCTGCCGCGGTTTTGACGCGGTCGCGGTGGAACCGCGGCCAAACATGCCCTCTGATTCTTCAGTTGTCCGCGACCATCTTCTACCGCGGTTCTGCCGCGGTCGCGGTGGAACCTCGGTTTTTGCCCCTATTCCGTTTGGAATTTGGAAAACGTAAACATGAAAGTTGTAGCCCTTTGAGTTAGCTTTCCAACCATATATTGTGGAGCCAAAATGGAGTTCTGAGCAAAAAGTTATGTCTATTTTACTAGACAGTGCGCAATATGCCTCCTCAAGTCTTCGTTCGTACTTAATTATCAAATTTGACCCCCGAACACGATCCCGGCTTAATTCCTTGAGCTTTTACTCAGACTTCAAAGCTTCAAATCACTTAAATTCATTCCATAACATCTATATAGCTCGGAATCACACCTACAAGGCATAAAACACACAATTAGTGCAAAACACTAGCGATTAAAGCGCAAACTCAATTAAAGTGCAGTAAATTCGAGTGTAATAAGCGACTAAAATATGCAATTATAGCCTATCATCAGCACCCCACACTTAAACCGTTGCTCGTCCTCGAGCAATCAAACTACACTTTTTTTTATAGATACGACCTTTTTAAACAATTCTCCTAACTCATCACACCAAGAGTATTTAAAATAGACTAAGCACAAAAGCGTAACATCTTCACCTCAAGATTTGTCTCACAAGTACCACGCGTTATTCACAACTCACCCACTTACTCTAATATAGAGGTGACTGACATTACCTTTCCTTCATGAATCAAGTGCCCTCACACAACAAAAGAGAGTAGTTCCACACAATAAAATTTAAGAACACTTAGGAACTCAAGATAGAAAGAATTCACTCACTCTCAGAAATAACATTCATATGCCACAAAAGATGCACCATAAGCTTGCCCGTAGTGTACTACTCCACTAATCGAG
The DNA here is from genome assembly GCF_001879085.1 of Nicotiana attenuata. Lineage (NCBI taxonomy): Eukaryota > Viridiplantae > Streptophyta > Magnoliopsida > Solanales > Solanaceae > Nicotiana > Nicotiana attenuata. The sequence goes on along the minus strand of NW_017670559.1, from coordinate 33,311 downwards.
CTCATTCAATCTTGGATCAATTAGGACTTTATTTGGTTGTAATGTAGGCTACGGGACGGGTAGGATACATTTAGATATAAGAGTGACTACACCTCCCTAAGCACTTTAATACATATAATTTAACATTCAAACCCCATACTTATGTCAAACCAAAACTCCACCTTCACATCAATTTATATTACCCCATACTTCTTTAAGCACACTTACGTCAAGAGCCACCACTTATCAAGAATTTTTTTTTTCCACAACAATCCAACTATTTTGTTTTCAATTCAAGTGGCTCTTCCTTTTTCAAAACAGTGCACCTTTCTCCTTATTTCATTAGTTCCACTCAAAAGCCAAACCAACCACCCCACACTTTAACTTTTACAAAGTTCATAAACAATTCAAGTGCTCATGAGAGGTTACAATGGTTCAAATAGATGGTTAATTCGAACAAATGGGTAAGGCTTGTAATGTGGTTGCCAAAGAAACAGGATTACAGGCTCAAAGGGGTTAACTACGATACATAATAATTAGGCGGGTAAAATATACATATCTGGCTCAACAAGAAAACGCCTATATCACTTCCAAGACTGAACAACACTACTATTCGCTTTGCAAACACACGGGGCAAGTTCTAGGCATCAAATGCAATGCACAGAATATCACAAAACCTTACACACACATGGCACATAACTCACTCAGGATTGGATTCATTAAGACACTCTAGTCAAAGCAGTTAAGCAAAGTTAAAGTCATACAATTTAAGGTACTTCTACAAGAGTCAAAAACTGAGCCTAAGCGTCACAACCAAAGTACTCACTGTTCTCAAGGCATAACCAAGTCAAGAGATATTGCTTTAATTCAAAGCACAACACAATGGCTCTTATTCCTTAAAAAAAATAACTACACCCGGTTCAAATAAAACCCTTGGAAAAGAACCGTGGTTTAAAGAAAAACCAAGGGGTAATTGCTACACTACCTAACAAAATAAAAAAATCTTTTTGGTATTTTCTTTAGACTTACTTCCCTCAAGAAAACTGTCTAGAAGATCCGTCATCAGGAAAAGTCCAATCTTTTAAAAAAAACAAACACAGCTAAAGTAGCATTAGAAACAACCCAGACAATCTCCTCACCCCACACTTAAAATTGTGCATTGTCCCCAATGCACATCCATACATACAAGAAGGTAAAAGAAACTCCCTGGTAGGCCAAAGGCCGAAGCAGTAGCCGCTCATGGGGTACTCAGACTTCTCCCAACTTGGTCCTTCGTGCGGGTACCTCACACTTAGTTCCAACCATTTCATTTGTTGGTGCATCCTTCCAATACCTTTGCTTTCCATGCTCCTAGAAAATAAAAAAATTGACACTACAAAAATAATATAATAAAAAAATATAAAGAAATAAAAGAAAGCAATAAAGCTGGGTTGCCTCCCAACGAGCGCTTGATTTAACGTCGTGGCACGACGTGAATCACTTTCTGCCTCCACTTTGAACTTATGAATCGGACCCCAAGTTTTGATTCTGCTCTATGATCATGCTCCTGGGGTGGTGGAACGAATCTGGCTGGCCCAATAAAATAATGTAGTATTCTGCACTTCTTGGCCTTTAGATGAGGTGTGTAATCCCGATTTTCTGGCAAGAAGAATTCCAGAATGTAAGCACTTTGTTCCTCATTCCTTGACTCCTCAAATGGCTCGGACGACTCTATTTCCATATCATCATCTAAACACAATGTGGAAAAATGCTTGGAGTGAGGACCAATGCGCTCAACTACATGAACATTGGGACTGTCTACATTCTCAACACTAATGACAATAGAGTCAACTAAATATATATCCTCAATATCCTTGGTTGACTCTAGTATCTCTTCTACAACATCGACATCCTCAAAATCTAGTGCGATTGATTGTTGGTGTTCTACTCTAGCCTCCTCCTCTAGCTCATCAGTTTCTGTATCTAATTCACGCTCTTCTTGGATACTATTCACAATATTGGCTTGTTGAGCATTAAAAACTTCAACCAGTTGACTCATGTGAACTTTCAAGTTGTGAATAGTTTCCTCCTGCCTTTCTATCCGCAGTAGTAATTTACTCTGTTGTTCCAAAATGCACTTTAACATATCTTCGAGCTTCTTTAGGTCAGCTTCCCTAGGTTCTTTGTTCCTATTAACTTCACCAGAAAAAGAAGAACCATCAAAGTAAGGGGTTGGGGGAAGGTAAGAAATATAAGCACAACCGTGAAAGTGACCATCTTGACCACCACACATATCACACACATTCCACACATAAGATTGAGTTGGTGCACAAAACTCGCTCTCAGGAATATTTTGATAATTTTGCCCTGGGTGGTTTCCTTCACAATATGCATAAGGAGGATCAAAAGTAGAATTACCAACAACAAAATTCTCATAATTCCATGATGTCATGTTTCTCAAATAAACAAATAAAACTAAAATAAAAAAAAATAAAAAAATCAAATAATAAAATAAAAGTTCAAACTTGAAACCTAGCAATATGTACACCTACAACTACACCGTTAGTTCCCCGGCAACGGCGCCAAAATTTGATCACGCCCAACTATGCCTTATAAAAAGGACAATGCGGTCGTTGCAAATATAATCCGGTTTACAAGTCCGGAGTCGAATCCCACAGAGAACTAAGGTTTAGCTACAGTTGTTCACTATCACCAAGAAGACAAGCTTGAACAATTCCTAACTTATAGATATTAAGATTCTTGTGTTTAACTAATTAACTAACAAATTAAAATAGTAAATTAACAACTAACGATACTGAGGGTTAGAGAAAAGATTAAGGAGGTCTAGAGTTATGATTTCCCCTATTGTCGGAATCCTTCCTGCTATGTCTTCTATAATTTCGCCTAAGTATTCTCTACCGATCATGAGCACTCTTATTACCATAAATCTCTCCCGAGTAATTACGACAATTTACTAGATGCACTCTCCCGAGCTACGCTAGCTGGCTTTTAATACAGCTCACTTCAGATCGCACCCAAGGCTTCGTTATCCCTAATCCTGCCTTTAAACCCTCGGTTATTGATCCCTTATATACTCTGGGAGTGGTGTTGTTCAACAATTACCTAAATATGCACTCTCTCCCGAGTTATGCATACTAAATAGGCACAGCTAATTGAGAGCTCTTCAATCAACCAGAATATAAACGTAGTTGAACAAATAGAGAAAAGCTATGGCTCAATTATATAAAAACATAACAAGAATTTATCCTACAAAAGATTCTATCAAACTCTAGATAACAAATTAGCTATTCATAATAGTATGTAAAACTACAATACTAAAAGTCCTAACCAACAATGAAAAATAGGAAGAGGAAGGAAAAAACTCGTAGAAGAATTCTCCGCCTTGCTCCCAATGTGTTCTTGCCTCCAAGGGTGTTGTCTAACCCTAAAGTAGTGTCTCCTCCGCCTCCTTAGGTCTAATTTGTGTCCAAAATATGTCCCCTCTCTTTCTTGGCAGGCTTCCTTGGTTTAATATAGGGTTTAGGGCTTAAAATTCCGTATTTTGCACATAAGTCCCTGAAATTTCCGCCTCCTGCCGCGGTTTTGCCGCGGTCGCGGTGGAACCGCGGCCAAACATGCCCTCTGATTCTTCAGTTGTCCGCGACCATCTTCTACCGCGGTTCTGCCGCGGTCTCGGTGGAACCGCGGTTTTTCACCCTGTTTCGTTTGGAATTTGAAAAAATGTAAAACATAAAAGTTGTAGCCCTTTGAGTTAGCTTTCCAACCATATATTGTGGAGCCAAAATGGAGTTCCGAGCAAAAAGTTATGTCTATTTTACTAGACAGTGCGCAATATGCCTCCTCAAGTCTTCGTTCGTACTTAATTATCAAATTTGACCCCCGAACACGATCCTGACTTAATTCCTTGAGCTTTTACTCAGACTTCAAAGCTTCAAATCACTTAAATTCATTCCATAACATCTATATAGCTCGGAATCACACCTACAAGGCATAAAACACATAATTAGTGCAAAACACTAGCGATTAAAGCGCAAACTCAATTAAAGTGCAGTAAATTCGAGTGTAATAAGCGACTAAAATATGCAATTATAGCCTATCATCAGTTCTCCCCCGCGAACATTTACTTTTATAAAATGTACTCATAATAGACTCAGTACAAATATTACCAACAAAAAAAGTCTATATAAGGCAACAAACATTTACTCAATAGCTCATTATCCATTCGAATCCATAGGACGCTGCTTCTTTCAAAAAATTTCCAGAAGAATACTAAAATATTAAGAAAAAAGTTGTTATCACCGTGGGGAGTCGAACGCTTGACCACAAGCAGAAATTGGATTGCTTCACCAACGGGCCAATATAGTTGTTAACGTCAAGTTGTGCCATTTATTATATTTAGACTATATTTTCTTTTACTGATTATTTACATATATATTAATAAATAAAAATTTTCGGCCAAGCGGTGTCGACGACACCGCTTGGCTCAACGTGCCTCCGCCCCTGACTGTATAGATCCTCCTAAATTGGGAGAGATTTATAAATTTTAAAAAAAAAAGCATATATAGATTGGTAGTCGGAAAAAAGAAAGTAACCTGGTATCGGCATAACCGGATTATACTAATAATTCAAAAAACAATTATATTAAGATTAAAGCAAATAATAACTTAAACCCAATAAAAATTAATTGATTAGAGTAAATGAAAAAGTAGGAGAATTGGGTACTAACTCAAAGATACGTTATACATGGCCTCTAGTCCCAAGAGAGAGAAAACAAAACTTAAAAGAAAAAGTATGATAACTATTTTAAGACATAGTTACGTTGACTATGCAACTAAAGAAATATACAAGTTTTATACGCAAATTAGTTATTCTTCTTATCTGATATTGAGCTATCAAACTTACATATAACGTGGATATATTTCCGTAGTCAAACAGTTAAATCATTCGATACATTTGAAGTCCAAAATTTTTTGGCCTAGCGGGGTTCAATTATTAAACTTCTATTTTCTGCTTAACTTGATAGATTAAATATCCATTTCATAATTTAACTATTGTTTTTATGCGTCAATTGAGAAATTCATTAGTACTTAACAAACCCCAATGAAATAAAAAGAGAAGAAACACAGAATTACAAAGGAAGCACAAGAGATTTCAGATTTTACGAATTAATAATTACTGTGCGGAGTTTCCTGGATATTTCACGGCAATAAACAACGTTATCTGAATATATGCTTTCCTGTCTTCTTAAGTTTGCGTGGAGGTGCAACTGATTTTTCTTGTTGCCCATTACTTGGCGGAGATTATTCCTTTCGAATTGATTCAACTTTTTACTCCCTTCGCTGTGATTTCCTCGGTGTTCTGTGGAGAGAACAGTCACACGTTTATATAGTTAAGTAAAAAGTTGATGTGCAAATAAAAATTAATTAAACATAGTTAAATGATAAAATTGCACATAAAAATCACTTCACATGTTATCATTGGTTTAGTGTAAATATTGAATATGCTTAAGTTTTTCTTTGCGTATTTTGAAGGTTTTTAATATAATAGTATTTAAGTTTTTTAGAGAGTAAATTAACAGAAATTATAAATTTTTCAGCACTCAACTTTTTCTAATTTTTAAAGTAATAAAAAAAATTATAATTTATTTAAATAACAAACTTACGATGGATATATAGTAATATTCTATTTAAAGAACACGTATATATTTGAAGTAATCTGATCGGGCTGAACTACTACCTTGATGAGAAAGAAATGACGGTAAAGCTATGGTCAACTATATATTTAACTTGGCTATTAAGATTATTTATTGTAGTATTGATCTTTTAATGTCGATAATGTGTATCCAAGTATGGTACCAAATTTGATAGCCGATTTCTCCACTTATTTGTTTCACACATTCAGGACAGATAGGCTAAGACAGAAGATGGCGAACCACATTAAAATAATTGAATCTGCCTAGACCCTCTCTCCGTGTGCTTGACAAAAAACTCTTAAACCTTTTTGTTAAACTAATTAAGTGAATGATAATAGGTAAATTCTAGTTAAATATAATAAGTTCTAGATCCAAGATTGGTGAGAAATAACAACCTAGAAATTGCATTTAAAACTATTTAAGGCCAAAAAGTGGTTTAATGATGTTCTTGTGAATAAATGAAGGAATAAAGACAAGCAATAAATATGATGAATGGCAATGATTGTAAATAAAGAGAATAATTCACCCAAATGTGTAACAAGGTGGATAATTCTCATTCTGACAATGATGTGAGATGGCCAAACGTGTGAAGATCAAACACTTTATCGGATCTAGTGTGAAAAAGCTTGGAACAACACAGCAAATCGAATATTGTATAAAGATAATGTTTGTAGATATGTGGGAGTCAACTTCTCTAGAGAGAGCTTATCAAGATAGATAATAAATTGGATCCCCTTCCTTCTCTCTCTCTTCCTACTTATATGGGACATCCCCTTACCTACTGAAATGTACAAATACAGAGAATATTACTCCGAATATTCTTTAGAAATATCTTATTGCTAAACTAGCCGTTTGGCCGATCTGAGTGATCGACCTCGGCATTCACTGCTTAGCTCGCCAATGTTGCTTCTTAAGCCTGACCTCGGCCTAATTGATTCTTGATTTCCCTATTTCAGGAGAGGTCTCTTCGATTAGATTTTGACCCATACAGTTAGTGCCTACGTCCGCCGGGGTTGCTTTTGGGCGAGCTCGGTGGGCGGACTTTGCCAGTTGCAATTTTGAGAAATCTGAACACATTGGCCGAGGAATGACCCTTTTTTGGTGAGGTGGTGACGTGGCGCTTCAAGAACCATACCTGACTGTTACGTCAGTTTGAAATTCCATCATGCATCATTATGGCGCATGTTCCCCATACGTTACATTGTTTCCCGCGCCTCTTCCGTTTCGAAAGTAATGAGGCAGGGTTTGGGCTTTCTTGATTGGGGTGCCCATATTCTTATAAATAGGCATAGGCGCTCCTCATTTGATTTGTGGCATTTTTAGAGCCTTTGAAACCTGAGTTCTTCTTCTTCGAGTCTCCAGCTTCTGCATTTTCTTTCTCTCTTCAGTATCTTTTTCTATTGTCATCTATTTTATCTTTGTATTTCCTTTTCGTATATAATCAGAAAAATGGCCAGTGCTTCCTCTGATCCTGTGATGTTGGTTGTGGACGCACCTCTTCATGAAGAAGGAGCAACCATGGTAGAAGATGAAAACTTCCCCACCGTGGATGAGATAATCCCGCGTTCCGAGAAGGCTAGATCAGACTTCAAGAACCTTCCTGAGGGTGAACCTGAACCTATTGTTTCTGTGATGGATGCGGCAGCGATTGCTACATTTAGGGCTAAGTGGCGAATCCCGGTCCACGTTGAAATCATTCCCGCTGGTAGTGATGTAGTGCGAATACATCGCCCAGGGTACTGCGCATTTTACGCGTACCCATTTGCCGTTGGCTACACGCTACCCTTCCTTCCTTGGCGGAGCATTTTTGCCGTTTTTACAACGTGTGCCCGGCTCAGCTTTCTCCGTACATATACAAGCTTTTCCTCATGCTTATCAAGTACACGGAGCTGTCCAACCGTGGTATTTCTCTTCGCCATTTGCTTCACCTCTTCGCCCCAAGTTTTCATAGGGTCACGATGATTCATATGCGCCACCGCTGGACCAAGGGGTTGGTGGTGAAGATGGACGATAAAAATAATCATCCTTTTTTGGGAAAATTTCTTCTACGTGAAAACAAAGCACGTGGTATCGAACCCCAGTGGGTTCCCCGAGGAGTGGAACTTTGCTTGTAAGTGTTTTTCTTCCAAAATGACTTCGTTGCTTGTTTTGGGTAATCTGATCGTTCTCCTTCTACTTTTGCAGCCGAGCGAAAGCCTCCTTCACCAGTCGTTGACATTCGCGACTGGGTGAGTCAGGTTTTGCCCCATACTATGGGGATTCGCGAGTGGTCGCACTTCAATGAGAGGTTTGGGCGTAGACCTGCGGCCGGTGAGTCACCTTTGGCTTTGATTGATGACTTCTATACCGTCATTTCTATCTTCTCTTATTTATCTTTCTTTGTTTATAGGTCGGAGGGCATCAAGGAGGGCGAGGGCTCCGACGCCTGCTTTTCGCCAGTTGGGTTTCTCGGCCGAGCCCGTACTCGCTGTAGCTGCAAGTGAGCTTGCTCAGGCCGCTGCTATTCCTCAGACCTTGGCCTCACATGGTCTTAGGTGCCACGTTACTGCCACACTTGCCGAAATTCCGGCTTCTACGGTGTTTCACTTGGTCGATGAGTCGGACCAGGGCGAAGACGGGGAGGCCCCGCTAAAAAGGCGAAGGGTAAAGGGTGATAGGACAGTGGTCGGAGAGGAGCCGGTGGGGAGTGGACTTGAGCTGACTACGGCCGAGCCGGGGAGCAGCATGGCCTTAGATGTGGAGACCGTTTCTCCTTCGGACGTAGAGATCACCTTCGTGGAGGAAGGGGGCGACCAGAAGCTGTCATGATCACTCAGAGTGGTCCGTCAACATCAGGGCAGGCCAATGTCCCCTCTTCGGCTGAGGAGAGGGCGAAGAGAGTGATCGTAGATGATTACGAGTCTAGCTCCGATGTCGATCCTGAGGAGGCGAGGATATTCGACGAAGGGCTTACGCGTGTGGAGGTGAGAACGGATGGATCCTCTCGCTCGATCGTAATCCCTTTGGATTGCGATTTGTTGGAGGATGCGGTGAGCATGGTCACCTCTTTTGCTCCTCTTTGCTGTGTCGCTGAAAACAAGACTCTTCAGCATCTCCGGGATTCTGACTTGTCAGTGGCATATCCGGGATAGCTCTGAGGGTAAGTTTTTGTATTATTTCTGCAACTGGCGTCTTTTTCTTCTCTTTAATGGTCTTCTTACTCTCTTTTTCTTTTTCAGACTTTCATTTTGGAGATTGAGAGTGCCCGCCGAGAAGAGAGGCGGAAGGTCATTTTTCAGAAGATGGCTGCGAAGTATATAGGAGCTTGATGACGGCGGGGAAGGTTCCTGATGCCAATTTCAAAGATGCCCGTGCTAAGGCACTTGATGCCAGGCTTGCTTGTGGTTATGACCCCGCCACGACGGAGAACGTCGATGATGAAGAGGACTTGGACGGGCTTGCATCCGATCCTTCGTATGATGATGAGTATGCTGATGGCGTGGGCGAAGGTGGAGATCGTGCTGCTGGGCCGGGTCGCGAAGGTGACGAAGGCGTAGGCGGGGATGATGCAGTGTGATTTTCTTGTACTTGGTTTTTTTTTGTTTTTGCTCTTTTCTCTTATTTTTCGGAGGGAGGTCATTTTTGGCCCTTTGTAAGATACTCTATTTTGGAATGGAATGACTATTGTCTTTTTGCTGTATGTTTTGTCTCTTTTCATTTTTCTTCGTATGTTTTTTCCTTTGTAAGAATTCTCAACTTAGTTGGCGTGACCAAGGTCAAATGTCGATTATTTTAAGAGAGGTCGCATGCAAGTCTATTCAAACGAGGTCGAATGTCTGACACTTTGAATTATTCGAACGAGGTAAAATATAGATAAATTCGAGCGAGGTCGAATGTGAGTCTATTCGAACGAGGTCGAGTGTCTAACTCTTTAAATGATTCGAATGAGGTCGAATGTAGATAAATTCGAGCGAGGTCGAATGTGAGTCTATTCAAACGTGGTCGAGTGTCTGACTCTTTAAATGATTCTAACGAGGTCAAATGTAAATAAATTCGAGCGAGGTTGAATGTGAGTCTATTCGACCGAGGTCAAATGTGTGACTCTTTAAATTATTCGAACGAGATCGAATGTAAATAAATTCGAGCGAGGTTGAATGTGAATAAGTTCAAGAGAGGTCGAATGTGAGTCTATTCGAACGAGGTCGAGTGTCTGACTCTTTAAATGATTCGAACGAGGTCGAATGTAAATAAATTCGAGCAAGGTCGAATGTCTGACTCTTTAAATGATTCGAACGAGGTTGAATGTTTTGACTTGGCGTGATATATGAACTTGGTGGAGATAAATTCATGCGTGCATATTTTTCTTTGTTTATACATCCATAGGAGAAGGTTACATACATTGGAGAAGTTTACATACGTTGAAGTTTGCATGTGTTTCTGAAGTCCCAGTCCATATAGTCCCTTCATTGGTCGACCTGGTAAAGTAGTTGATAGGTCGAACAATGAATTTATACTAAAAGCTCTAATTCGAACGAGGTTGAATGCTTTGACTTGGCGTGATATATGAACTTGGTGGAGATAAATTCATGCGTGCATATTTTGCTTTGTTTATACATCCATAGGAGAAGTTTACATACATCGGAAAAGTTTACATACGTTGAAGTTTGCATGTGTTTCTGAAGTCCCAGTCCATATAGTCCCTTCATTGGTCGACCTGGTAAAGTAGTTGATAGGTCGAGCAATGAATTTATACTAAAAGCTCTGAGACGCTCTCTTCATCGCCTCGTTAAAAACCTCCCCGAGAAAACCCAATCGGGACAAAACTCGGGTAAGGGAAAAAAAAGTGCGACTCGGGAGACGTCTATCCTTAGAAGTTGAAGTATTTGAGGTGGGCGACGTTCCAATTGTTTGGTAGTAATTTTCCTTCCATTGTTTCCAGTTGGAACGACCCTTTGCTTGCTAGCGCCGTGATTTTATATGGGCCATCCCAATTGGTTCCTAGTTTGCCTTCTCGTGGGTCTTTGCTTACTTGTGTTTTGGCTTTGAGTACGTAATCCCCGACTTTGAGTGGCCTGATTTTGGTTTTTTGTTGTAGTACCGGTCTGCCTGTTGTTTTGAGCTATCATTCTTATGTAGGCCATGTCTTTTCACTCTTCGGCTTCATCGAGGTTTTGCCTTCTGTTCTCATCGTTGCTTTGCGCACTTTCATTTGAGTATCTCAAGCTGGGCTCCTCGACCTCGACTGGAATCATTACATCAGTCCCATATACTAGTGAGTATGGCGTTTCCCCTGTAATCATCTTTGGCAAGGTGCGATATGCCCATAACACTTCTAGTAGCACTTCCGGCAACAGTCCCTTGGCGTTTTCGAGTTTCTTTTTCATGACATTCAATATTGTTTTGTTGGAGGATTCTGCCTGACCGTTGCCTGCAGGGTGATATAACGTGGAGAGTATTCTTTTGATGTGCCATTTTTCGAAGAACTCAGCGGTCTTTTTTCCAGTGAACTGGGGACCGTTGTCGCAGCTCTTCTTTAGGGATGCCGAAGTGGCATATGATGTTTCTCCATATGAACGTGATTACTTCTTGTCACATATTTGGGCGAATGCACCTGCTTCTACCCATTTGGAGAAATAGTCAGCTAAAACTAAAAGGAATCGTACATTACCTCGTCCCGTTGGGAGCGGTCCGACAATGTCCATTCCCCACTTGATGAAAGGCCATGGCAAAGTGACTGAATGAAGGTGTTCGCCTGCTTGGTGAATCATGGGGGTGTATCTTTGGCATTGCTCGCACCTTTTGACGAAATCGGCGGCTTCCTTCTTCATAGTGGGCCAGTACTAGCCCGCCCGTATGAGGCATCTGATGAGAGCTCGGTTGCCCGTGTGAGCTCCGTAGTGGCCCTCGTGTACTTCTTCGAGGACACGTCGCGTCTGATTTGGACCTAAGCACTTTGCTATGAGGCCGCCAAATGTTCTTTTGTACAAGTCGTTATCGACGATGCTGTACCTTGCCCCCTGCATTCGAAGCTTCTTGGCATATTTTTTATCGGGTAGGAGCACTCCGTCCTGCAAGTATGAGATAATACGATTGCTCCAGTCCCAAGTCAGTTATATAGAGTGTACCTCGATTTGGTCTAGTGATGAATGGAGGAGAGTGACCACGTCCCCCTCTTCGGTTATGCATTTGGTGGCCGCAGCCAATTTGGCGAGGCCATCTACTTCGATGTTCTGCGCTCGAGGTATTTGATCGAGCTGGCATTCGTCGAACTCGGGTAATAGTTTACAAATCTCGGTCTGATATTTCTGTAACCGATTCTCCTTAATTTGGAAAGTCTCTGTGAGCTAATTGACGACAAGGTGCGAGTCGCATCGGAGGATGACTCATCGTGCTCCGTATTTAAGTGCTAGTTTCAACCCTGCAATTACGGACTCATACTTGGCCTCGTGGTTAGTCATATCATGGCATCATATGGATTGGCAAACCACTTCGCCTGTTAGAACCTCGAGCACGAGTCCCAATCCAGATTAGGATGCGTTAGAAGCTCCATCGGTGTACAAGACCCACTGGCCGCGTACTTCGGAAGAGGTAATGGCGGTTTCCTTCTCGACTTCAAACGTTATCTTCGCATTGAAGTCGGCGATGAAGTTGGTAAGAACCTGCGACTTTATCACTGTTCGCGGCTGATAGCTTATATCACGCTCGCTCAGCTCTATGGCCTAGTTGGCCAATCTACCTGACAATTTAGGATTGTGCAATATACTCCTTAAAGGAAAAGTCGTGACCACCGAGACGGGGTGGCACTGGAAATAAGGTCTAAGCTTCCGTGAAGCTACGACCAAGGCCAGAGCTAACTTCTCGAGGTGGGGTACCTTGTTTCAGTGTTGACCAAGGTTTTGCTAATGTAATAGATCGGAGATTGCGTATCTTTATTTTCTCGTACCAGGACTGCACTTACTGCAATATCGGACACGACCAATTAGACTAGGATGCGTTCTCCGGGTTCTGCATTAGCGAGCGACGGTGGCGAAGACAGGTAGGCCTTCAGTTCATTCAAGGCGTTGATGCATTTGGTATTCCATTGGAGTCCATTGTCCTTTTTGAGTATGCCAAAAAATTTGTGGCACCTATCGGAGGACCACGAGATGAACCTTGATAAGGCGGCTATTCGGCCGGTCAGTTTTTGCACTTGCTTTATGCTGGTTAGATTTTTTGGGATTCCTTCTATGGCCTTGATTTGGTCGGGATTGACCTCGATGCCTCGTTGTGATACCAAGAAGTCAAGGAATTCCCCGGATGTCACGCCGAAAGCACATTTCTCGGGGTTTAATTTCATGCCGTACTTTCTGAGTATGTCAAAGGCCTCCCTCAAGTGGTCGATATGGTCTTCCTTTCTTTTTGATTTGACCAACATATCGTCAATATATGCTTCCATGGTTTTGCCGAGTTGTTCTTTGAACATTTTGGTCACCAGCCTCTAGTACGTTGCCCCCACGTAGGTGATGATGGTGGTTTTTTCCTGATCCTCCTCCTCCATGAGGATTTGGTTGTAGCCCGAGTAGGCATCCAAAAAACTCGGCAGTTCGTGCCTGGCTGTAGCGTCGATGAGTTGGTCGATGTGAGGTAGCGGGAATGAGTCTTTTGGACAGGCTTTGTTCAGGTCGGTGAAGTCCACACACATTCTCCACTTACCGTTCTTCTTTTTCACCATGAGTACGCTGACGACCCACTGAGATTACTTCGATTCTCTAATAGAACCGTTCACTAGTATTTCTCTATCTCTTCATGAACTGCCTTGTTTATCGCTGAGTTGAACTTTAGTCTGATTTGTCTTACCGGAAGGTAAAATGGGTCGACGTTCAACTTGTGAGTTGCTATTTCCTTTGGGGTACCTGGCATGTCTGCATGGGAAAAAGCGAACAGGTCCACGTTATTCTTTAAGAATTGATGAAATTTACTTGGATCCTGGAGTTTATGGACGATGATAGCTTTTTTGTTGGGGTTGTCTTCGTCTAATTGGATGGGGTCGAGGTCCTCCACGGTTAATCCTGTGGCTTCTAGGATTTCAGGGTTGTGGATAACGTCTTTCGTTTCCTCGCCATCCTACCCCATCTTGGTTAATTGCTATGCTTCCTCGGCTTTTTCTTTCAATTGTTGGGTGTATGTGCAATCTTGGGCGATGTAGTAGCATTCTCGGGCCGTGCGTTTCTCTCCGCGGATGCTGAATACTCCCCAAGGGGTGGGAAATTTGATGATTTGGTACAAACTGGAGGGGAAGACTTTCATGCCATGTATCCATGGTCGGCCTATGATGGCGTTGTATGCCGTATCCTGGTCCATGATGTGGAACGTGGTCTCCAAGGTGACACCATCGGCCAGACGGGCTGCGTGATCTCTCTAGATGTCCGCTCAACTGCATTGTTAAAACCAATTAGCATGATACAATGTGGCACTATTCTGTCCTCGAGCTTTATTTGGGTGAGAACTCGAGGATGGATGATGCACACGCCACTTCCATCATCGACCATGATACGTCTTACATTAGTAAAAAAAACACGTAAAGTAATGACAAGGTCATCATAGTGAGGAAAGACCAAACCGTGGGTATTCGACTTATCGAAGATGATACTTTCTCCGAGTTCATCGTACCATTCGTGGGTGATTGACCGCTTGAGCTTGTGAGTGGTAGTAAACTTTACACTGTTGATAGATGCGTCGTCGCCTCCCCCGATGATTTGAATGGTCCGAACTGGGGAAGGTGGTTTGGGCGGCCCCTGATACTGTTCTCGCCCTTGTGCAAAGTTGGCCCTTCCTCTGTCGCTCATCAACTCTTTTAGGTGCCCTTGGTGAAGCATGTTCACGACCTGTTGTCTGAGGGCGATACAGTCCTCGGTCTTGTGACCTCATTCTTTGTGGAATTTGCATAGGGCGTTTGATTTTCTGGTGCTCGGGTCGGACTTCATTTTCTGCGGCCATTTTACCTTTGGGCCAAGCTTTTCCAATGCGTTATTTCTGAGGGGGAAACACAAAAATTGTGAGCTGATAACAGGGGGGAATACCTATTTCATTTCGGTGGGTTCCCTTCCGCGGTCTGGATGGACCTTCGTCATGGCGTGGAGGTGGCATGAGGGTGCCTCTAACGTAAGGCTGATGTCTTTCTCGATTAGGTTGTGACCCTGCTAGATCTCTTCTGTTGTCGTTTCTTCGGTCTTTCCTAGACTCCATTTGGACCGAAGTCAGACGTTGAGTAGGCCCGTTGAGATCATCCTTGTCTAATCTTACTTCGACATAGTAGGCATTGTGTATCTCATCCCAAGTGGTTGGAGGGTATTTCATGAGTCGGCTTAGCAGTTTCTTGGTCGGCCTCGATTCACTTCTACTCAGCCCATTATGAAAATCGGCCACCGCCATTCCTTCAGATACATTCGGAAAGGTCATTCTTACGCAGCTGAACCGGGCGAGAAAATCCCTGAGTCCCTCGCCAAGGGACTACTTGATGGCGAATATATCGTTCACCCCCGCCTCCACTTTCCTGGCCCCGGCATGTGTGGTGACGAACTTGTCGACCATTTCTACGGACTGTGCAGGTAACTGCGAATACCAATGTTACACCCCATATTTTCGTACGTTAAAGTTTTATCGTAAGTTAATCGACGTAAGTTCGGGAATGATATTACTTTGGGATTATAAGTATTATGCTATTTCAAATAAGTGATGAGTAAATTCGTGAAGGTGAGAGGGTAAGTAAATCAAAGAAAATGAATTTCATCGAGGTTTGTCATGTTGGGATAAAATACGGCCCGAGCTAAAATACGCGGTATTTATGGACTAGTGCCATACAAGGTACCACATAACCATGATAGTAAGGTGTATAAGGTGTGTTCAAAGTAAGTAGTATTTTAAGTAATTTGAGATAATTCTTAATTATGTGGGTAATTGATTAATTGTTGGATTAGTGTGAGATTAATTAAGTAATGAAGCTAATTAAGAAAATAAAACAATTTGGATAAACATAAGGGGGCTTAACGTGGCAGCCCCCAATTTCAAAACTATGACTCTTGAGTTCATGTAATTAGGTGGCAAATTTAAGGGATTTTTGTGGCCAAGTCATCCCACACAATTGGGGCCCACAACCAAAGACATAAAGGCCTCTATTATTCACTTTTCTTCTCTACAAAGGAATAGACAAAGTTTAGCAAAGTATCCAACAAGACTTCTCCAATACAAAGTAAGATATCACATGATTTGAATGGCAACGAAAGTTACTGCAACAATTCATACAAGATTGTATCTTAGCCACGTGAGATTGTGCAATTTTAAGGAAGTACGTTGCAATCTTTCTCAAGAATATCACATATGAATTTCCCCTACTTCGATCCTCCGTTACGTGGTGTGGCAATTGACGTATGTTAGAGGGATTGTCAAGAGAATCGGCTCAGGTCCTGATAGACAGGTCGAGAACCCTCCAAGTAGGCTATCAGCTCAGCGGAAGATGTTGGTGCGCTCCATTTGCTTCGGAGTTGCTTGTTTGGTTAGTATGATTTAGACGTGTATTGTTTGGTATGGCGGGACTCCGTCCTGACCTTTATAAAAATTATGTATTCTTAGAGGCTTGTTGAGAGATGTCATGTACGTAAAAGATTGTATGGTCTTGTCGGCCTATGTTCAGTATACGAGTTGTTATTTTGGTCTTATAGGCCCGTATGTCTTATGTATAAGTTGGTATCACATGTTGTATTCTACTTATCCCACGGCAGCCTTCCGACTCAGTTATCTATGATAGTATGACATGAAAAGATACGTTATGTTGGTACTCGGTTGAGTAAGATACCGGGTGCCCGTCGCGGCCGATCGGTTTGGGTCGTGACAACCAAGTCAGAGCCCTGCCGGTTATGGTCTCTCCGAACTTCTTCAGCAATATGGATGATACTTGTTCCTTTACAAGGTCGTTGCCTTTCACTGTAGTAACATAATGGGTCACATGATCCTCCGGGTCCGTCGTGCTATCATATATTTTCAAATATGGCAGCATTTTGAAAGTTTTTGGTATAGCATGTGGTGTGGCCTCATTGGTATATGGTTGTTCCACGAACCGGCCGGCGTCCCCTTTTGGTAGGAGTTTTGGGGTGCCCGATATCTTATCTACCCTTTCTTGATGCTCCCTCATTTGGTCGCGGAGTGCTTTCTTCTATTATTCGAAAAATGGCACACTGGGCGTCATTACCTATATCATTAACAAGGTGAGTGGTACCTATTGTGGGAGGTTGGGTGTGTTGCTCATTGGTCGTTGTGGCAATGTTGACTCGCACACTCTCTCTGCTCGCCCTCTGAGCGGGTTTGTCTAGTATGTTGTTCAGTGTATTCGTTAGCCATGTTTCTACTAGCTTTTTTACCGCTGGTGGTGCTTCTTCCATAGTGGACGTAGAGGCTCCCTTTCCATGAGAAGCGGTAACGCTGCCATGAGGAGAGCGTGAATCACTTCGCCTGGTTGAGGCACTTGGTGTGACGTTCTCCTCGTCCTCTCCGTGAGCTTCATCGATAGTGTTTAGGAGATTGGCGGTGAGATCGGCTATCGCCTTTCTCTTTTTTTCTCCATTGCCTACCATGTCAAATCTGTGCAAACACTAGATACGAGACTCTGCAGAGTTTTGTGTGTTTTTTTAGATCTAGAAAAAACTAAAACTTTTAACTAGAAGTTCCCCACAGACGGCGCCAAATTGTTTGACCAAAAAGTCTTAAACCTTTTTGTTAAACTAATTAAGTGAATGATAATAGGTAAATTCTAGTTAAATATAATAAGTTGTAGATCCAATATTAGTGAGAAATAACAACCTAGAATTCACATTTAAAGCTATTTAAGGCCAAAAAGTGGCTTAATGATATTCTTGTGAATAATGAAGGAATAAAGACAACCAATAAATATGATAAATGGCAGTGGTTGTAAATAAAGAGAATAATTCGCCCAAATGTGTAGCAAGGTGGATGATTCTCTTTCCGACAATGATGTAAGATGGCCAAACGTGTGAACATCAAACACTTTATCAGATCTAGTGTGGAAAATCTTGGAACAACACAACAAATCAAATATTGTATAAAGATAATGTTTGCAGTTATGTGGGAGTCAACTTCTCAAGAGAGAGCTTATCAAGATAGATAATAAATTGGATCCCCTTCTTTCTCTCTCTCTTCCTACTTATATGGGACATCCCCTTACCTACTGAAAGTACAAATACAGGGAATATTCCTCCGAATATTCTTTAGAAATATCCTATTGCTAAACTAGCCGTTTGGCCGATCTGAGTGCTCGACCTCGGCATTCACTGCTTGGCTCGCCAATGTTGTTTCTTAAGCATGACCTTGGCCTAATTGATACTTGATTTCCCTATTTCAGGCGAGGTCTCTTCGATTAGATTTTGACCCATACACCGTGTTCGCTAATGCTCCTGTTCAAAGCGAATGAGAAGGCTTGCTACGCACGAATACATCATGATACTCCCTCTAGGAATTCCTCAGGATCTGTTACGACCTTCTTTGCATATGAGACATTATTAAGCTCAAACATCCTTTCCATTTGTATTTCTATTCTAGGAATTCCTCAGGATCTGTCACGACCCTCTTTGCATATGAGACATTATTAAGCTCAATCATCCTTTCCATCTGTATTTCTATTCTAGAAAATCCTTAGGATCTGTCACGACTCAAAACTTATAATAGGTCACTATAGCGCCTAACGCTGCCGTTAGGCAAGCCCATACGTGAATGTCCAATTTAGTTATTCCTTTTTAACTTTTAAAAGAGAAATTTCCTTAAATACACCAAATAAAAATAAAATCTCATAGAACCGTACATACTTCTTTCCCAAAAATATCAAATGTGAATAATACATAAACCACGATGATAGTAATAATAAGTACAACAGTGCATAAATGCCCGTACCCCCCAAAATCCGGTGCCACAAGTGCAGGAGCAATCTAGGGAATATACAAAACTACTACAAGTACTGTCTGAAGTAGAATAGACATAAACAGTAACTAAGGTAGAGGGAGACTCTGGTGCTGCAAATTGAAACAAGGCAAGCATCTCACCACTAAGTCTCCTTGGAAGTGCGTCTACGCGCCCGTGTGACTACTGGAAGTACTTGTCTCAGTACATGCACAATCAGTGCAGAAGTGTAGAGTGAGTACGTAAAACAATGCGCACCCAGTAACTATCTAGTCTAACCTCGAAGAAGTAGTGATGATGGGTCGACTTAACACTTACTAGTGGTCAAACAGTAATAACATACATAAAGTAGACATGGAGGATGTACAACAAGCAGCAACGAAACAAATAAAGCATTAATAGTAAATTTCCAATATGAATCTATATAAAGTCACTGTCATAATCGGCCTCGAAGGCACGAACTCAGCTGATATCAAAACCAAATCAAATCTCAAGTATTAAGCACGAGTCTGTCGAGGCGTCCGACCTGATCCCATAGGAATAGTGATACACAGTACTGCCAAGGCGAACGGCCCGATCCCATAAGAGTAGTGTATCATATTGCCGAGGCGAATGGTCCGATCCCATAAAAATAATATTACCATAATGCCGAAGCGAACGACCCGATCCCATTAGAATGGAGAAACTATTTCACTCACGAAGATACATGCGAGTTGAGAGAACACAAATTTATTGTACAAGAATTATTCCATAATTTTCCAAAGTGAGAGACTCACTCGATATTTTGTTCTAACCTCAAACCCATTCATATTAAGGATGATCGATATACAAGGTTAATATAAATAACACGTTTAAGGCATGATGTGAAACTAAGTCTACTCGGACATAACATGAATATAGCTACATACGGACTCTCGTCACCTCATGCGCACGTAGCTCCCACAACAAATAACACACAATAATTAATTCACCTAATGGGAGAATTCCCTCTTACAAGACTAGGTAAGAGACTTACCTCACTTCCAAGTCACTATCCGGCTCTTAACCTCACTAGAAATCCCCAAATGACTTCGAGCAATCCGAAACTAATCAAAAGTTGTATAAACTGATCAATATATACACAAAAGTTCATAATTTAACTATTAAACTAATTTTCTAATCAAATTTGAAAAGTCCATAAAAGTCAGTCCCATGCCCACGTGCCCGAATTTCGAAATTTTTTAAAGATAAATGTTACCCATGACCTCACGTACTCAAATATATAATTCATTCCCAATTTCATAATATATTTCATTGTCAAATTCCATTTTTACCAAATCCTAGGTTTCTAACCAAATTCTACACTTTTTACTAATTTTCATGTTAAAATCTATGACTAATCCATGTATTTAACTCAAAAATGGGTAGAATTCACTTACCTTGTGATGCTTGATGAAGATCCTCTCAAAAGAGCTCTCTAAACCGGCTAACCCAAGTGAAAATGAGAGAAAATGAGCCAAATCCTGTACTAAAATCAATTCTGCCCAGTCCTATTAAATGCCTCGCGATCGCAAAGGCCGATTTCTTCCAGTTTCCCAGGCACCCTTTGCATTCGCAACCACGTGGTTACGTTTGCGATTCCCAACTGACCCTGCCCTTCGCGTTCGCGGTCCACCAGTCGTGTTCTAAAAGGTCTTCTGCCTTCCAACCCATCCCACTCCCAACCTTTTTCGCATTTGCGATCAGGCCTACGCGTTCGCGAAGGAGGACCAGGTCCTTCACCGCGTTAGCGAAGAGTAAAGTTCAGGGCCCTCCACCAGCCTTCTTCACGATCGTGAAGCACACCAGGAATTTCAAGTTCAAACATGCTCCGGGTGGTCCGAGACACACCCGAGCCACCCGGGACCCCCTCCAAATGCACTAACAAGTACATAAACATACTACAGACTTACTCGATGCTTCAGAACACATAAACCAACACTTAGAACCAAGAATTGCACCTCAAAACTTCATTAATCAACTTCTAAGCTTGAAACTCATTTCAACCAACTCCGAAGGCGGTGAAACATACTTAGACAACTCGGAATGACGCCAAATTTTATGCCAAGTCATAAATCACAATACGAACCTATTCCAAGCTTCAAAATCCCAAACGGACATCGATAACACCAAAATCCACTTCAAGTCAAACTTAGAAATTTCTAAAACCTTCAAAATGCCAACTTTCAATAATAAGCGGTGAAACGCTCCCGGTCTACTCGAATCCTTATCCGAACATATGCCCAAGTCCAAAATCATCATACGAACCTATTGGAACCTTCAAATCCTGATTCCGCGGTCGTTTACTCAAAGCGTTTACTCAAGTAAACATGGCCAACTTAGGCCTCTATTATGAAACTAAGTGCTCCGAATTCGATCCGAACCTTTTCAAAATCAAACCAATCATCTCTGCAAGTCAAAAAATAGTAAAAACACATATGAGAAGTCTTAAAAAGGGGAACAAGGATCTATAAAGTAAAACGACTGATTGGGTCATTACAGGATCACTACTCTTTTGAAAGTAGGAAGTGAAGTCTTGATATTGTTAAGACCCCGGTCTTCTTCATCTCTCCACATTCTATCATGCTGTTTATTACCATATTTTTTATCATAAACATAATAATAAGTAATCATTCATGTTTCTACCTTGACAATCCCTAGCATGCCTTTCATTTCTCTCTCTAAACCCACGTTGTCCATTCCTTCTAGGTTAGACTTTAACTGCTTCATAATATTACTCGCCATAATCTAAGTCATCGTCAAAGTCATTTTGCGATTATTGTGGCCTAAAAGGTTATGTTGTTGCTTAATTATTGCTTGCCTATATTGTGAAATTAGACCTCGTCTTGGCACTTCATTGTTAGCAACTTGTCATTGATTGATTACCTTTGAATGTGGGGTACAGTTAGAGTTAGGAGTGGCAAACGGGTGGGTCGGGTCGGGTCGGATATGGTTCGGGTAAAAAATGGGTAATGAAAAAATGGATCAATTATCCGATCCGACCCATATTTAATACGGATAAAAAATAGGTTAATCGACGGATAATATGGTTACCCATATTATCCATGAATTCTTTTATATGATCACTTTTGGGAGAATTCTTAGTCTTCCTAACTTGAGGAACCCCCAATTTGAGGCTTTACAAATGTAAAAGTTAGACCCATTGGTTATCCATTGGTTACTTATTGGTTATCCATATTTGACCCGTTTTTAAAAAGTTTATTATCCAACCCATTTTTTAGTGGATAATATGGGTGGTTAACTGTTTTCTTTTTACCATTTTGCCACCCCTAGTTAGAGTAGAAGTAGTTTATTGTATTGAACTAGTTCACACTCCTTTGTTTGGTCAGGTAACAAGCCTTACCATTGGTTAAAAGGTTTTCACGAGACTTGACCACTTATTATATGTTATCAAATTTTATAATCAAAGCTTGTAAAGCCTCCAAGATGGTCTCATTGAGGACTCCCCCCCTTGTAGTTGTAGTATTTCTAATATCCAACAATATAGTACTTACAAACAAAGAAAATAAGTTAAAAGTAAAAGGATCTCTCTAATTTACTCTCTTAGTGTATCCCTCAAAGGTTGTCCTCAAATATTACCATCGTTTATTACTATTGTGCACTTGGATTTTAAGCACACACTTGAAAAATCTCACTGCTCAAGACTTTTTTCACTTTTGAATGAATATCTAAAGTTAATGTCAGACTCAATCAAGGCACTTTCAAGTGGTTCTTCTAACTTCGGGGCGAGAATGGAGTTTATAAGACTCAACAAAGAAGCTAAAATAACTAATGAACAATGAAACAAGAAATTAACAACAAAACTAAAAAGAAAAGTACAAATAAAATAAGCAGAACTAACAGAGTGCACGCAAAAACTAGTTAATCACTAAGTATGAACTAATACGTAAACTAGCTAGAATAAACAAGAAAAGAAAGAAAAAAAAAACAAACAAACAAAAAGGATATATTTAAAATTTAGGTAGAAAATTGGTTACTAGAGCAAGGTGACACTAGTGCAAAGCGGACGAATTTGGGCTATTTTTGCAAAATCTAAAAATTTAGCAATCTTCTTCAAGTTCTTCATTCTTCAATCCCAAATCCAATCAAAACACCTCAAATCATCACTAAATTTGAGATACAAGTTCCCTACAACTCCATGAACAAACTCCAATAATCAATCTCCAAATCACCACAAAAAATTCGAAACCCATTTTCAAATTTGTTCTTCCAAGCTTCAAACCCTAACAATGGCTACCTTAATTTGGAAGCTATATTTTCTTCACCTTTTAGCTAGAAAACAATAATATTTAACTCAAGGAACAATGTCAAACAACTTTCAGATTCGATAAACATCGTGGGCGTTTGGGCACAAGAATTGTGAAGTTCCCCAAAAAAGTAATTTTTTTTTCAAGTAAAAATGGTATTTGAAAATTAGAGTTGTATTTAGATATGAATACTATTTGGAGATGTTTTTGAATTTTTGTGAGTGACATGAAGTGAAAATTTGAAAAAGAGCTTTCGGAGTTTTATAAGTTTTTGAAAAATTCTGAAATTCAACTTCAAGTGAAATTTAAAATATTCATAGCTAAACAATGATTTCAAATAAAAGTAAAAGAAATTCGAAAAAAGAGAGAAAAAAATATGTATGGCCTAACGGACCCTTCAAAGAATCATATTGGAATTCTAAAAAAGGAGCTCAAAGTTCTTCATTTTGTTTTTTCAATTTTGAGCTCAAATCAAATACAAATCACCAAATGAAACTTTGATTTATTTCCAACTCGGATCCACCACATAAATCTTCAAATAGAACTCCAAATCCTCCAAAGATTCATCAAACAGATTCGGATCTACCAATTTTACAATTTGTTTTTTGATTTTTAATTTTTTTTGTTAATTTTCTAATATGAAAATTGGTGTAAATAATCAAGGAATTTGTAGAAATAAATCCTTTAACCTTCGTTCTAATAAAAAGATGATATGAACACGAAAGCAAAAATAACAAGAACACAAATAAAATGATAGAAAGATAGAATTTAACCAAAAACTAATATGCAAAATTGAAGAACACTTGAAATCAAATAGAAATACCATTCAATTTATATCCTAATGAACACTAAACCCATACAATAATCCTCAAGAGGAAGAGTCCCATAAAAGCCACCTTAAATGATTTCAAGCAAAAATACAATTCATCTATAACTCACGATCAAGTAGTTCATAATCCCAATATCAAATTAAGATAACTCTAAAATGGATTCTTAAGGGCTATTTATACTAGGGAGCTAAGTATTACAAGTATAGCCACCAAATATAATGCTTTCTTCAATTGTTGGTTAAATTGCACACGTGCCATCCCATTATAAGTGTAGCCTCCAATTAAAATCCAAACTGCTCGATGGCTGTCTAGATTGTATTAACTTTCTTGACAAATCTTTCCAAGAAGTTCAATAAGAAAATTGTTGCAATATTTTGTTTTGTTAGTCATTGCAGGTCCGGTAAGATACAATCTTTTAGGACGGGGAAAGAGAAGTAAGGGTCACCAACAAATCAAATTTTATACTCCTTCTATTTTAATTTGTTTGAACCTTTTTGGCGTCCGACGATCAAAACTAATTTTCCGTATCAATTAGTACATAATTTTTTTAAAAGTTTCTTAAACAAAATTAACATATTTAAAAACTAAATAAAAATTATTATAAATCACAAAAATTAACAATGCGAATATTTAGAAATTATTTGAGAAAACCATAATCAATGAAAATATTATTGACTCCTCAAATAGCAATATGTTTATTTTTTTGAAGGGGGAGTATATATAATCAATGCAGGTCTTGTAATTGAACGAGGGACAAGTCACCTCAATATCTAGCTTCATTCTAGTTATGCACAAATGAGTACCTCCTGGAATAGTTATTCTCGGGCTCTCGACTTAGTACGTTACCATATGATTCTACCTCCCTTACGTAAGACTTGAGATTCAAATGATTATCTTAGATTTCCAACATCATTATTTACTATTTTCTTACTTTATGTTTCTTCTTTCGATAGTCCTATGCAGTTGTTGGAAAATATCTGTCATGTTTGTTAGACAAATATTTCCAAGAAATTTTATAAAGAGAACTGTTATTCTTTTTCCTGGTCAATGATGGGTATTTAAACTATACCATAAAATCGGAATGAATAATGTTTACTCTCAAAATCGGATAACAATTAAATTTTGTAAGTGGTTGTAAGGATACACAAATTAATTTGACACAAAATAATAAATTGAATTAGATTGGACAAACAAAGATAAAATGAATTCAAACCACGCGAGGACGGCTTCTGCCTTAGTTAAATATTTGCCCTCGATCCGGGCTCACAATAGCCAACACTGATGAACAGGAAAAAGAGCTAAAAAAACAGAGAAACTAATAATATATTGCTTTTTAATGCGTGATACAATGTGTCTCATGAATTATCAGACCCCCTTTATATAGTAGGGGAGTCCTACTCTAGGTACAACTCTATAAATGGTAAAAATCCTCTCGGTAACTGATTGCCGGTCCTTCATTGATACGTGCCGAGATCCCCGCCGTGATATCTAGCTGGTCACGAATATTACGACCTTCTGTTAGCCATGCTTGATTGCCCGACAATGTTCTTTGAAGTCATTCGAGGCTAGGACCGATCCTGAACCATGACCCCGATGCTCTCGAGGGCGGGCGTCGTGCCCTTGGATTCTGACTCGATGGGACTTTTGCCTCAATTTCAGTCCCTTGTCATCATGTCTCCAGCCTGGCTTATGTTGTCGGAGACCGGGGTGCACCATTAGCTCGGTTTTACCCGTATACAGATAGTTCCCTCGTTTACCGGAGAGTAAGTGACGAGAAACGACATGAGCTTCCGATTTCTACTTCGACACACTGCGGCAAAAAATGACAAAACACCTGAAACGCCTCGTCAGTCATGTCATAATGGCATTAAATGCACGTCAGCCCCCGGTCGGCTGTCCCTGAACGTGAAACGTCGTTGAACTCCGATAAATACCCCCTCCTTCGTCCATTTTTCACTTTACACCAGATCTTCTACCTTCGTTCCTTCAAGTTTTCAATATTGTCTAGCATCTTTTATCCCCGTTACTCAAGGTTCTTCAGTGCTTTGCAAAATTTTTTACTCATTTCCTACTCAAGCCAACAAGTATGACCCTTCAACTTTCAATCTTCTTCATTTTTTCCAAGCTTTTTCTTCCATAACAATGGCAAAAACCTCAAAATCTATTCCTCGGGAGGATGCTCCTTCTTCCTCCCGACCGATCACTGAGGTCGAGGATACCGTCCCCGATACGGTCGTTGATGAACCAACGGAAGAGTCTCCTTTGAAGATGTTCATTGCCGGTGGCTGTTCGGTCACCGATGACTTCAAGGTTGAGAAACCTTATTCTGTACAGGGTCGGCGTGAGGAGGCCTCGAGATATATCTGCTCAGTTACTAAAGAGGTCCTCCCTACGGTCTGATAGGACTGCAACTGGGCCGACAAAGACATAGTGGTCCCCGACTCCGAAGAGGCCATTACTACCCACGTCGAGGGTGTTTACTCTTATCCCTTTACATTGGCCCCAGTGGACCCGACCATCTTGGACTTCTGCAGAAGGTACAACGTATGCCTTGGCAAAATTCATCCATCACTGTAGAGAATAGTGATCCTCCTCCGGTTCTTTGTGAACAAAATTGATGGGTGCTCGTTCACCATCGACCACCTACTCTGCCTGCACAGTCCCCGAATCGTCCGAAGGGGACTAATAAAGCTTGAGCTCAGGGCCAGCAAAGCCCCGTTCTCGAGATCGATGAGGATCGGGATTGGGATTGGGATTGGCAAGGACGTTTTATCCGGGTGAGGACCGCCGATTTGGTACCTACCAAATGGAGGCCGTTACCTGAAAAGTGGAATGCATCACATTAGTACAACTCCCTTTAAACATTGATTTTATGCTTTATCTTCCCTTCTCTTATTGGTGTCTATTATGGTGCATCCCTTGCTCGAGTTCCAATGTTATTCCTCTACTCAAGGAGTGGGTCGAGGGTATTGTGTCAGAGATGCTCTACTCCGAGTGCTCATGGTGAAAACTTTTGAAGGGCCGTTATGAAAACTCTTGCTCCGGGGCAGGCCGAAGAGAAGAAAAGGAGGAGGGCTCCGAGTTCCCCGAGCTCGGAGAAAAAGAAATCAAGGAGAAGGCTGGTGCGCAAGGCGAAGGAAAACACCAACTCCCGAGCACCCGCTTCGGACTTGCTTTATCGACTTAGGGACGAGTCCGAGGGGGAAGAGCCTTTTGTGGACCGCGAGCCGTCGCCCCTCAAGGAGCAGGGGACCGTTGAACCAGAGACTCGCAAGGGCGATCTTCCTCAAGCTAGGGACGCGATGAGGAGGCCGGGGCCGAGGCTTCCAGGGACGCGGGTGGTGCCTCGAAGGAGGCACTTGGTGTGATAGACATCACCGAGTCACCCTCGTTTACCGAGTCTATGTACAACGAGTCCTAAACGGTGAAAGAACTACCCAGCGAGGGGGCCCACGAGGCGGACAACCCCCTCCTCTCCTTTTTTGAAGGCGTGGATTCCGTCGCCATGGAGAATGCCACCGGGTTAGGTGACTTTGAGGTACCAAGGATGAGTTCGTCCTCGGAGGCAGGTGCCTAACTCAACCCTGAGAATGGTCAACCGGTTCCCTGCCCCAAATGCGGATCTTGGTCGGAAGCGGTCAATTGTCATCACCGTTTTGGAGGATGCCCGGATTCTTTCTGCCCGTGTTGGGGTAGCTAGTTACCTTCAGTGCCTGGTAACCGAAGCAGACTAGGATAAAATGAATAAGGTGGACACCTCATGCCCGTTCAACGAAGCACAAGAGGCGCTGAACCGGGTAAGGTGTTACCAATTCTTTTTAATTTTTCAGCTTTAGTTTCTTAATGATCCTAATATTTCTTCTCATATTTGCAGGCCTCGGTGCTTCACCATGAAACCTTCCTCCAGTATCAGGATGAGTTGAGCCAATTCAAGGCTGAAGTCAAAGAGCTTGCTGAGAAGAGAGACATGTACAAACTTCTCAGTGAGCAACATGAAGGAGAGGCTAAGAGCCTTCGAATCGAGTTGGACGCGGCTCAGAAAGAACATGCCGACTTGGTGGAATAGGTGAAAATCATTGAAGTTAGTGACGATGAGCTAGACACGGTGTGTAATGGTAAGAACCTTCAGGTCTAACAAAAGATTAATCGGATCGACCAACTTTGGGCTGAGATGGATATAATCAAGGCCGAAGATGAAGAGTGGAAAGGCAAGATGGATCTCTTGGCCTCGGAAAAGGAGACTGACAAGGCACAATTGTCCTCGGCGAAGGCTCAACTTCGAGCGATGAGGGAGAAGACTGAGGCACGGTCCTAGAAAATTGAGGAACTCCAGTCTCAAGTGAGCTTGGCTATTGCCGATCAGGAGACCCTCGCCAAGGAGCTTAAAGCGGCCAAGTTGGTGGCTGAAATAACCAAGGCTGATGCCGACGAGATGGTGGCCCAGTACAAAGCCGATGCTGACGCAACTCAGGACCGCCTGAAAGACATTGTTGAATATGTGAAGTGGTAGTCCCGAAGGGAGGCCCTCGAAGAGGTTCATGCTCGTTGTTTTGAATTATCGGCCGAGATTGAAGTGCTAAGGGGCTCAAGGCCGAGGCCAAGAAGTTGGCATACCCCGAGGACGAAGAAGACTCCAAGTGTTCTGGCAGATCCAGTGG
This sequence comes from Nicotiana attenuata, assembly GCF_001879085.1. NCBI lineage: Eukaryota > Viridiplantae > Streptophyta > Magnoliopsida > Solanales > Solanaceae > Nicotiana > Nicotiana attenuata. The sequence goes on along the minus strand of NW_017670559.1, from coordinate 4,945 downwards.
CGGAGAAGATCCCGATGGTCCCGGTGATGAGGCAAGCTCCGGCTTGGACCAGGCTGCTTAGATGCTTGTAAATGTTTTTGCTCTTTTTTTTTTGTAGAGGCTGTTTGGCCTTTGTAAAAATCTTTGAATATATACATACAAGGCTTTTTTCCTTCAAAAAATTCCGAGGTTTTTGCTTTTTTCTTTACGATTGCAAACATTCTGAATGCCTTAGCACGTAATAGTTAGGTTTTGTTCGGTGGTTCGAACAAGGCTCGTTCTCGAAATTTCTTTCCTAAGATACATGGGGACTCGGTATGACCGGAAGCCTTCCCCGAAGTGTTTACTTAGAATTTTTCAGATTATAATTTTGCCGAAGGTAGCCTTTGAACTAGTTTAGAAATTTTGAAGGTCTTATGTTTCGGTTACGAGTCTCGAACATCTCCGAGCCGTTCTAGGACGGCCTTAACCTTTTAAGTTCGGATGTTGCCCAATGTGCTTGTTTATTCTGAGTCATCCAGGTTTGCCCAGGTCAACAATTCCCGAATGTGGGTGGCTGTAGCCTTTAGAGTTTGGGCACTGCCTAATAAGCTTTGTGCTCCTGGGTCACTCGAGCCTGCCTTGGATGACAGTCCCCGAATGAGGGTGATCTCTTTGATTCGAGCAGAGGTGGCCCCTGGGCTCGATATCTTTAGGGGACCGAATGTATAAATTTTTAAGGGACAAAATATTTATTCGTAAGGTAGAAACTTTCTTTCATTTCTGTACGCAATATATAAGGTGACAAATGTGTACAAGCTTCATGTCAGGGCTTGGTGGTCTATGTGGGCACGGTTCATCTGACCGTTTTTACATTTCAATAAATCCTATCCACCGAGCCTAGGATGTTCGAGCATAAAGTTTCTTTCCTTGCCAAATCATTATCCGAGGGTGATGGCCCCCAGTATCTGAGGCCGAACTTTAGAAAAGCCTTTGATATTGTTGACGCGATCTTTGACACTGGTTCATAGCCGGTCTTAAATGCTAAGTTAGAACAATCCACTATTGCCTCGTTAAAAACCTTGCCAGAAAACTCATTTGAGACAAAATCCGTTCAAGGGAAAAAGAGTCAATACGCGCTTTCAGGCCTAAAAGTTGTATCGTTCCTTGACGGTTACCTGCAAGTGTTGGTCCAATATGTAAAGAAAAGAAATGAATGGGGTCGTACCTTAGCAGTAGTATCGTTTCAAGTGAGTTACATTCCAGTTGTTTGGCAGTCGCTCACCGTTCATTGCTCCGAGTTTGTATGACCCCTTTCCCGTGATCTCAATAATTTGATACGGACCTTCCCAGTTTGGCCCTAGCTTCCCTTCGTTCGGGTTCCGGGTGCTTAGTGTGACCTTCCTTAACACCAAGTCCCCGACATTGAAGTGCCGAAGGTTGGCTCTTCGATTGTAATACCTTTCGATCTATTACTTTTGGCGGCAACCGGACGAGGGTAGCCTCACGCCTTTCATCTAATGTTTCCAGGCTCGTATTCATGGCCTCGTCATTTGACTCTTTGGTAGCATATCGGAAGCTGAGAATCGGTTCTCCTACTTCGACTGTTATTAGAGCTTTGGCCCCATAAACCAACGAGAATGAGGTGGCCCTGGTATTGGACTTCGAGGTCGTACGGTATGCCCATAGGACTAAAGGCAAGATTTCTTTCCATTTTCTTTTGGCGTTGGTCAATCTCTTTATGAGGTTTCAGAGTATGGTTTTCTTCGTGGACTATGCTTTCCCGTTCCCACTAGGGTGATAGGTGTTGATAGGATCCTTTTGATCTTATGGTCTTCAAAAAACATGCTTACTTTGTTGCCGATGAACTGCTTCCCATTGCCGCACACGATCTCGGCCGACATTCTGAACCAACATATTATGTGGTCGCAGATGAAATCAATGACTTCCTTCTCCCTGACTTTCTCAAACGCTCGGGCTTCCACCCATTTAGAAAAATAGTCAGTCATAAACAATATAAATTGAGCCTTACCGGGTGCCCATGGAAAGGGGCCGAAGATGTCCATCTACCATTTCATGAACGGGTAGGGTGACAAGACCAAATGCAGATGCTCTCCGGGCTGATGAATCATCGGAGCATGCCTTTGACATTCGTCACATTTTCGTACGAACTCCTTCGCGTCCTTTTCCATGTCGATCTAGTAGTAGATGGCTTTGATTATTTTTTGAACTAATGATTCGGCGCCCGATGATTTCTGCAGGTACCTTCGTGGACTTCTACTCAGTATCTCCTGGTCTTAGACATATTGCGAGTGGGCCATCAAACGTTCTCTTGAACAGGGTTCCATCTTTGGACAAGCCAAACCGGGCCTCCTTCATATGTAGAGCCCTCAATTCCTTCAGATCCAAGTGCAATTTTCCGGTCTTCAGATACTCTATATATTTGTTTCTCCAGTCCCAAGTTAAGCTTGTTGTGTTTATCTGGGCGTGACCTTCTTCCACTACTGATCTCATGAGTTGTACGACCGCCCCTGAGTTGAACTCATCGTCATCGACCGACAATCCCAAGTTAGCAAGAGCATCGGCCTCACTGTTTTGATCCCGAGGTACTTATTGTATATTCCACTTCTTGAACCGATGTAACATTACCTGTAGTTTATCCAGGTATCTTTGCATTCGTTCCTCTCTGACTTCGAATGTCCCATTAACTTTGTTCACTACAAGGAGGGAGCCGCACTTAGCTTCGATCACCTCTGCCCACAAGCTTTTGGCTAGCTCGAGACCTGCAATCATGGCCTCATACTCGACCTCATTGTTAGTCAATTTTACAGTCCTAATAGATTGTCTAACTATATTAGCTGTTGGTGGCTTCAATACATTGCCAAGTCCGAACCCTTTGCATTCGAGGCACCATCCGTAAAGAGGGTCCAGATTCCTAAAGAATTCCCCGAGTTTAACAACAACTCTCTTTCGACCTCGTGTATTAGGGCCGGCGTAAAGCCGGCCACGAAGTCTGCCAAAATTTGAGATTTGATGGCAGTCCAGGATCGATATTCGATATTGTACCCGCTGACTTCCACAGCCCATTTGGCGAGTCATCCCGAGAGCTCGGGTTTATGCATTATGTTCCTCAATGGGTAAGTAGTTACAACACATATGGGGTGGCACTGAAAGTATGGTGTTAGCTTCCTAGAGGCGCTTAGCAATGCGCGCACATATTTTTCTAGGTGAGGATACCTAGTTTCAGCCTTGCCTAGAGTTCAACTAACATATTAGATAGGAAATTGCGTACCTTCTTCTTCCCGGACTAGGACTCCACTTACTGCCACCTCGCATACTGCTAAGTATAGGTACAACTGTTCGTCTGCCTTCAGAGTGTGAAGCAAAGGTGGGCTCGAGAGGTATCGTTTGAGTTCCTCCAAGGCTTGTTTGCGCTCTAGAGTCCATAAGAAGTTATTCTTCTTCTTCAATAGTGAGAAGAACCGATGGCTCTCGTCGAGGATCTCGAGATGAATCTATCCAAAGTGGCTATGCATCCGGTTAACCTTTGTACGGCCTTCACATTGTCTACGACGATAATGTCTTCTATGGCCTTGATTTTATCAAGATTGATCTCAATCCCCCGGTTGTACACCATGAATCTGAGAAATTTCCCGGATTCGACTCTGAATGCACATTTTTCTGGGTTCAACTTCATATTGTATTTCATCAATATGTTGAAGGTTTCCTGCAAATGCTTCAAACGGTCCTCTGCTCGCAAGGAATTAACCAACATATCATCAATATAAACCTCCATTGATTTTCCTATCTGTTCTTCAAACATTTGATTTACTAGGCGTTGGTGAGTGGCACTGGCATTTTTTAGTCCGAATGGAATTACGCTATAGCAGTAGGTACCGTACATAATGATGAAGGACGTTTTTTCCTGATCGCCCGGGTCTATCCGAATTTGGCTACACCCGGAATAGGCATCTAGAAAACTGAGGATCTCGTGGCCAGCCGTCACATCGATCGTGCGATCGATGTTGGGCAAAGGGAAAAAGTCCTTGGGGCATGACTTATTCAAATATTTATAGTCTACACACATTCTTAATTTATTTCCTTTCTAAGGGAATACCACTATGTTTGCTAACCAATCCGGGTACTTAACCTCACGAATGGACCCTATTTTAGGAGTTTAGATACCTCGTCTTTAATGAATGCATGCTTGACTTCGGACTGAGGTCTCTTTTTTTGTTTGACTGGATGGAACTTCGGGTCCAGGCTCAGCTTGTGAGTGGTTATTTCTAGGGGGATCCCTATCATATCAAGGTGGGACCAAGTGAAACAATCTATGTTAGCTATAAGGAATTTAACGAGTTTTTTCCAGAGCTCAAGACTTAACCCCGTGCCCAGGTAAACCTTTTGATCGGGCAAATGCTCGATCAATATGATCTATTTCCTTTCTTCGACCGTCGATTTAGTGGTGTCGGAGTCATCGGGGGCTATGACTACTACTACTACTACTATTATTATTATTATTATTATTGTCACACCTCCTTTTTCTACCCGGAAAGGGATATAAGGGAGTTTTTCCAATTAAAGTGACAATAATCGAAACGGGATTATTTATTCAGAATCAGAGTCGCCTGTCGACGCCCCTTTTTTCTCGCAAAATCGGGTTTACGACATTTGGGCGGACAACTCTATTCCCGTGTGGGAATTGGGTTTTTGGAATTGAAGAGTCGCCACCTAATGATTAAGTGCATTAGGACACTAAGAGTTTTGAATTTGAAAACCAGAGTTCGGGTAAGGGCTAGAAATTATCTCGAGGGGAAGTATATAGGAAAAAATTGGGTATCAACATCTTCATATCATTGTATCATAGGTAAATGAACCGGAGTAAAGTATGAGAGAATACAAACTTATACATATGAAGTACGGACCTATAAGACCAAAATAGCCACTCGTGTACAGAACATGAGCCGACAAGTCCATACAATCTTTT
>NW_017670558.1:578479-582486 GCF_001879085.1 Nicotiana attenuata | reverse complement strand
TTGAAGGAGCTGAAAAATCAATCGAGGTCGAAGAGATTCTGGAAACCTTTCCAGACGAGCAGCTGCTCGCAGCGAGTCTTGAGGAAGCGCCATGGTATGCAGACTTTGCAAATTACCTGGCTTGTGGTATAGTTCCCCATGACCTTTCATCTGTACAAAAGAAAAGTTTTATCGTGATTGCCGCATGTATTATTGGGACGAGCCTTATTTGTTTAGAATATGTGTTGATAATATGATCCGGAGGTGTGTCCCCGAGATAGAACAATCTTCTGTTTTGCAAGCTTGTCACACATCAGCATATGGAGGACATTTTGGAGGGGTCAGGACAGCTGCGAAAGTGCTAGAGGCCGGATTCTTTTGGCCAACAGTGTTTAGAGATGCATACATATAGGTGAAGGGATGTGATGAATGTCAGCGGACCGAGAATATTTCCCGTCGCCATGAGATGCCCATGAACCCGATTCAAGAGGTAGAGGTGTTCGATGTTTAGGGGATTGACTTCATGGGTCCCTTCGTCAGCTCTTTTGGCAATAAGTACATACTTGTTGTTGTGGATTACGTGTCCAAATGGGTTGAAGTTGTAGCGTTGCCCACTAATGATGCAAGTTGTGGGATTTTTGAAGAAGAATATATTCACCCGGTTTGGGACACCAAGAGCGATTATCAGTGATGGAGGCACCCACTTCTGTAATAGAGCCTTCGAGAAGTTGCTTGCAAAGTATGATGTACGCCATTAGGTGGATACCCCATATCATCCTCAGACTAGTGGGCAGGTTGAAGTGTCCAACAGAGAAATAAAGAGTGTGCTAACCAAGACTGTGAACGCCACAAGAACTGATTAGGCGAAAAAGCTAGATGATGCACTCTGGGCTAATAGAACTGCCTTCAAAACACCAATTGGTATGTCACCATATAAGTTGGTATTTGGAAAGGCCTGCCACTTGCCAGTGGAACTTGAACATAAAGCGTGGTGGGCATTGAAACAGCTGAACTTAGATATTGAGGCGGCAGGCACAACAAGAATCACTGAATTGCATGAGCTCGACGAGTTCAGATATCTTGCTTTCGAGAGCACAAAATTGTATAAGGAGAGAATGAAGAGGTTGCACGACCAGAACATTGTTGAGTGACATTTCAAACCTGGGGATATAGTATTGCTTTATAACTCAAGATTACGGTTGTTCCCGGGTAAGCTTAAGTCTAGATGGTCTGGTCCATTTCGAGTGGTAGAAGTTTTCCCTTTAGGAGTTGTGGAGATTGCCTCGGAGAAAGACTCTCACACATTTAGAGTCAACGGGCAGAGATTGAAATTATACATAGGCATGAAAGAGCCAAAGGTAGTATCTGAGACAAATCTGACGGAACCTCAGAGGTCGAGCGAGCCTTAAATGCACTTATCTGCGTCGTGCCGCGACGTTAAATCAGGCACTTGTGGGAGGCAACCCACGAATGTTGTTGTAAGTTTGTTCTTGTAATTTTATATATATATATATAAAAAAAAAAGATGTGCCAGCCCCGCGACCGCGGCGTGGACCGCGGTCAACTGCGGGACACACTGTTTCAGGCGTTAAAATTACCCCGCGACCGCGGCGAGGACCGCGGTGAACCGCGAAAATCACTGGGGGGTGTAAAAATTCCTCGCGACCGCGGAGAGGACCGCGGTGAACCGCGGGACACACTGTCTTGAATGTTGAAAGACCCCGCGGCCGCGGTGGATCGCGGTCGACCGCGGGGGTACTAGGTATTGTAATTTTTTTTTTTCATTTTTTTCGTTTTTCCTCTTCCCTTTTCTTCTCTTCTTCTTTTTAATTCTGAAAACCAAAAGAGAAAAAAAACACAACCCCCCCCCCCTCAACCCAACCCACGATTCCCCCCCAAGCATTCCCAATTCCCCTCTCTCTCTAAAACCCTAACTCTCCCCCAAACTCATATCTTCTCCTTCTTCCCTCACAATCACCCTTACCTTCTTCGCCTAAGGTATGATTTCGACCCCCCCCCCCCCTTTTCTTTCTATTTTTGTTGTATTATGCTAGTTAAATTTTGTTATCATGTAGTATTAGTGATAGGATTTTGTTTTGTTTAGATTTTCTTCTTATTTTATAGTGTAATTTCATTTTTTAAGCATATGTTTGGTGAAGGGGCTGTGTATTGAATGTTTGGAATGGTGTTGTTGGTGGGTAATTGTATATAGCAAGTGTGGGGTGTGTGGGTGTAGTGGATATTTGAATTGGGGATGTTTTCTTGATTCCCATGGGCCATGTATATGAAGATAATTGCCTTGCCCACAATGTGTTTGGGAAATTGCCTTAATGGAGATATAAGGAGATGTTGTGACATGGTTGTGGTGAAGTCTGAGTAACCACCCATAGTCACACATTTTGTGCACGTTCTAATAGGCGTTTCTCTATTTTGACAGGTACTATGAGTTCATCTCGTAAGAGACGAAATACAGGGTCCTCTGCTAGTGGTCCAAGAGGCTCCTCACGAGCTAGGGGCCAAGCCAGTGCAACTCAGTTCGATAACACTCGGTTCGTATCTCAATCAGCTGAGACAAGGTACAATCAGAAAGCTACAAAGAAGTTGCTCCATGAGTTCCATATCGATAGGACGGCATTGGTGAGGGAGTGCCCTAATATGTTTAATGAGTTAAGGAGGTGTCAGCTGGACATCTTCTTTGAGGTTCCAGAGGAGGCCAATATTTAGCTAGTGAGAGAGTTCTATGCAAACTTGCCAGAAAACGAGAATGGGGTTGTGACTGTGCGCAACACCCGAGTTAATGCTTCTATAGAGGTCATCCGCAGAGCGTATCGCCTCCCAACATTCACGGGTGACGATTATTACATCATGTCTCATCGCCCGAGGGTTGACTGGGACAGAATTCAGAAGGTAATCTGTATACCTGGCAGAATGCCCAAATGGGTAGCACAACCGACGACTCTACACTCACAGTCTCTTACTTGGGAGGCAAAGTGTTGGCTCACGGTCATCAACACCCGTCTGCTACCATCCAGCAATACCACCGATGTGAATGGGCCACGGGCAGCTATGATCTACTGCTTTATGACTCACCAAGGGTTTGATGTCGCCCGCGTCCTCCATGATGAAATGTTCATTAGATCGCCTGAGCTAATCAAGGGCCACTACTTCCCTTCGCTAGTCACCCGACTGTGCCGCCTTGCTAAGGTCCTTGAGAATCTTCGAGTTGATGGGAAGTTACCTCTGAAGGCCCCATTCCGGGCAAAGAAAATTAGACTTGAGGGAAGAGAGCCAGTGCCGGACAGTGATGACTCTTCTGATGAGTCTGATGATGATGCTAGGGCAGCTGCTGAGATCACAGCTCCTCCGAGAGGGGACGAGGAAGGACCATCACAGCCACGCCGGAGCACTCGCATGGCAACTTTGGAGCAGGAGATGACTGGTTTGCGGACCTCTGTCGCTGACTTGGGTACCCGTATTGATGCGGTGGCTGACCGACAGGTGAAGTCGGAAAAGAAATTCATGGGCTGGTTGAGAGCTCTGGGTCGCGCCTGCAACGTGAACCCAGACACAGTTTCTGACCAAGAGTGAGCCTCAGGGAAGTTCCTTTACCTCACTGTTCTTTACATTTTGAAGCCATGGGGACATGTCTTTATTTTAAGTGTGGGGTGGGGGATTCTTCATGGATTCTTCATTGTATGTTTGTAATTGTAACAATTAACTGTTTGCTTTGATTGTTTTGGTGTTACAATAGTAGTTCATTAGGTAAGTAGAAATAGTAAGTGACTTGTCCCGACGACGGATCTCTTTCGACGGGGTTCTTGAGGGACTAAGTCGAGAAAAAAAAACTATGGAATATAGAGACTCTTCCTGATGACAGATCCTTTAGCAAATTTTTTGAGGGAAGTTAGTCTAGAGAAATACCAAAAGATTTTTAATTTTTTGGTAGTGTAGTAACTCCCCCTTGGTTTAGCTTGAACCGGGTATAGGTAGTATCTTTTTTTTTAGGGTTAGGTAGTTAATGGGTCGAC
>NW_017670558.1:460890-578459 GCF_001879085.1 Nicotiana attenuata | reverse complement strand
AGACACGCTACGCTTAACGAGTGCGGGGTCGATTGTGACTGGGGATGTGACCCATCGTTTCGATTGATGTCGTACGTGTTCTTGACTAGAAATTGTTTGGTAATCATCCTACTTGGATTTTATGAATTTGTTTGGGGCTTTGTGCCTATCATGTGCATCCTTCAGGGATCCTTATCACTGTTTCTATGATGCTTAGCATATTTCATAATATCAGTCCTGAGTTAGACACTGTTTTGAAAATGTTTAGTAAATAAATGAAGACTTAAACACATAGCTCTATAACTCCTAATAATTAAAACTAAAAGATGAACACTTTGACTGTGCCCGAGTGGCTTGCATGCATATATATATATATCTGGACTGAGTGTGGATCGGGCTGCACGCCGCAGCGAATGCTACGATGATATTGCGCTTGGGGTGTAGGAGCCCCTCCGGAGTCTGAACCCCCACAGTGAGCGCGGGTACCCAAATGGATCGGGCTGCGCGCCGCAGCGGTCATGTGCATTGCATTGCATTCATGCATTTTATATATGTCCGTCTTAATTGTCATTGTTTGCTGTTGTTTCATCGTTTAACGTGCTGAATTGTCGATTATAGCTTTATATTGTAATATTTCGGGATTTCTTACTTTCAACCATTATATATGTTTATTACTCACTGAGTTGGAAGTACTCACTTTACTCCCTGCACCATGTGTGCAGATTCCGGTGCTCCGGAGACTTAGTGGAGCTGTTTGCTGTTGTCGTGAAGTTTATTTCAGGAGTAGTTGAGGTAGCTGCCTGACGTCCGTAGGACCCGACACCTCCCCTTTATTTTATTTATCTTTCCTTATCCTAGACTTCGTTATTACTATAGATAAATTACTCTGTTACATCTAGAGGCTCTAGACTCGTGACTCCAGATCTATTGGAGAATATTTGGTATATTCGTTATTATTTTTCGTACTATTTTATTTAGTTTCGGATTGGAATCTTGATATTTGCTATTTTAATCGTATTATTTGTTAACGGATTGCGAATTTGGGTTGAGAGTATTTAATTGGTCGGGCTTGCCTAGCATTAGTGTTGGGCGCCATCACGACCGGGATTGGGGTCGTAACACCTACTAGTCATGTTGTTAACCCAATTGATAATAATCCAAATGATGTCCCGCCTAACCCTCCTGTAGTAACCCCTGCTTTTAATAGACAACCTTCTAAACGGCAAGAAACAACTCTTGTTTGGCACTTTTTTACTCAACAAGAAATCAAAATAAGGCTAAGTGTAAAACTTGTGGGACTTTGATGGCTAATATATTTACTGGAGACCGTAGCGGTACGGGTACTTTGACTAGACACATAAAGACATACCCTAAAGATAAAGCTAGATTTTTTTCAAGTGAAAGCTGCGTAAGAGGGGACAAGTGTAGGTACTCAGGTTAACCCTAGTACCGGGTCAAATCTAGTTCAACCGGGAATTAACACTGTTACCGGTGATATTTTATATTACGATCTAAATAAAGATCGTGAAGAATTGGCAAAAATGGTTACTATTATGTGCTTACCCTATAGTTTTCCTTCTAACCTTCACTTTGTGCATTATATTAGAAGAGTTTTTAATCCTACTTATAAAGGATGGCCTCGCGCAACCGTAAGAGCGATATTTATAAATATAAACATGAATATGAACAATATTTGCGCTATTTATTTACTCATATAGATTGTCGCATTGCTATTACTACTGATATTGGTAGAAGTGGTAATGACTGTGATTATCTTACTGTAACCACTCATTGGATTGATGAGGAATGGAAAATGCAAAAGCGCATTATTGCTTATAAAATAATTAATTCACGTCACACATGTAAGTTTATTGCTAACACAGTTGCAGATATTTGTAGATATTTTTACATTAGAGATAAAATAATGTCAGTTTCAATAGATAATGCTTCTAGTAATACTAATGCTATAGGCTTGCTTACAACTACACTAAATCCTGCATTTAGTAATATTTTCCATGTTAGATGTATTTGTCATATTTGCCATTTAATCGTCGGTGATGGTATGAAAATTTTAAATGTGGAAATTAAAAAGGTTAAAATGGCTCTTAATTGGCTTTTTTATTGGCCTTAGAGAAAGAAAGGTTCCTAAAGCTTGTCCGACTAGATGGAATTACATGTATGAAATTTTAGTTGTTGCATATGAATATAGAAACCCAATAAAACCAACGTTTAATACTCGCGTTGGTGGTGATGATGATGATGAGCACCTTACAAATCAGGATTGGACTAATGTTAAAATTCTTGTAGATTTTTTAGAACAATTTCATGTTGCTACAACTGAATTAGCTGGGCAATATTATCCTACTATTTCTAACTGTTTAGTTTATATTGCAGCACTTGCAGATTTGTTTACTTAATTTTCAAAGGGTGGGGTAATTTATCAACTTGCTATTAATTCTATGAAAGATAAGTTTAAAAATATTTTTTCCCTATCCCCTCTATTTATGGTGTTGCTGCCATGTTAAATCCTACCATGAAATTAGGAGGTCCTCACTTTTGGTACACAAATATTTATAAGGCATTAGATCTTTCAGATGAGGAATTTGCTACACTTGCAGATGCAAAAGCCTCAATTAAAATAAATGCTCAAACAATTTATAATGCTTATCAACTAGCCTTAGATCATGCTAGACCAAATGTTCTAACTCCTACTTCGTCTAGTTCGCAATCATCTAAAAGAACTGCGGGCCTAAAAACACTTAGTTCTTGGACGGAGTTCAGCGGTTCTCAAGGTGATAATATTGGTGATACTTCACAACTAAATGAGCTTCAAGTTTCTTTATCGCAGGGACTTGAACCAGAGAATCCCGACGGCTCCTTTGATGTTTTGGAATGGTGGAAGGACAAAGAAAAACACTATCCGGTTCTTTCAAGGATGACTCGAGATATTTTAAGTGTTCAAGCTTCAACAGTGGCATCAGAGAGCGCTTTCAGTCAAGCGAGACTTCAAATCGGTGATCATAGAGCGTCTGTGAGGGAGAGCTTGGAAAAATCAGTACTCTTCAGAGATTGGATCCGTTCGGAAAGAAGAAATTTTGGACTTGTTGAATCACAACCGAAGATAGACGAAGCTTATGAAGAAATGCTAGCGGAACTTGCGGAGGATGCTGCTTCGCCCGGAAGCGGTGATGAACAAGCTTCTTTTTCTCCACCACCAACAGAAATTCCTCCGAACCTTGAAGGATTTATGAAATTTGTTAGAGATAATATGTAGACTAATATGTAACTTGTATTTTGGCACATCTTCATTAGTTTTTTTCCTTTTAATGGTGGTATTAGCACCTTGTTGTGCTCATTCCACTGGGGGGAGGAAGACTAAGAAAGATATGCCATTTTTTGTTAATGTCGTAATAATAAAAATTATAAGGCATTTCCTTGAATATTTCTTTACAATTTTGTTGTGTTTAAATTTGAATTAGAAGATTTAAGTCACAATTATATAATAGAATTTACAAGAAATTGCCTTAGATAAAAAAAAATTTAAAAAAAAATGCCCGGAACACTTAGGCCCGTTTAGGCCCGTGGGCCCGACCCATTTAGCCCGAGACCATGTGGGCTTAGGACCACAGTGGGCCGGTTCCACCCTCCAGGACCGTTAAGCCCGGGACCGTTTGGCCCGGGACCGCTTGAGCCCGGCCCGCCAGAGCCCGGGACCGTTTGGCCCAACCCGTTTAGCCTATTTAGGCCCGGGATCGGACCACAATACAGCCTTATATTTACTCAACTTCAAACTGATGTACATAAAGAACTGAAATCTCCTCTATTTATAAAAGAAAGGAAGCTGATGTGTAAGCTGCTACTGCAAGCTGCTGTGTAAGCTGCTACTGTACCAGATATAGATAATCTTCTACCGGGGCTAATATTATCCATAACGGAGTACTAAATGAACATCCATAATATAACATATATTTATAATACTCCCCCTTGGATGTTCATTAAAAGATTGTGCCTCATTAAAACCTTACTAGGGAAAACCCCGTGGGAAAAAGATCCTAGTGAAGGAAAAAGAGTACACATATTTAGTAATACACATTGCTAGGTGCCTCATTAAAAACCTTATAAGAAAAACTCCGTGGGAAAAAAATCTTAGTAAGGAAAAAAGAGTGCATCGCGTATTTTACTCCCCCTGATGAAAACCTTGTTTCAAAAATTCGAGTCTCCGCATTCCAATCTTGTATACCATCTTCTCAAAAGTTGAATTTGTAGTGAATATTATCCACCAATATTTCAGACCGACTTAAATTAATCTCATCAGACCAAGAGCTGTTGCAAGTCATTTCATTGAGTTGCTTGCAACCTGCCTGCATCAGCTGCTTGTGGATAAACTTCAATGGAGTACTAAATGGATAATCTTCTTCAGGAAGATTATCTACAGCGGAGTAATAAATGGACATCCACAGTAATATTTTCATAACACTCCCCCTTGGATGTTTATTATTATGTGCCTCGTTAAAACCTTACTAGGAAAAACCCCGTTGGAAAAAATCTTAGTCAAGGAAAAAGAGTATACTAATAATATACATTGCAAGCTGCCTCATTAAAAACCTTACCAGGAAAAACCCAGTGTGAAAAAACCTGAGCAAGGAAAAAAGAGTACAGTGCATACTATACTCCCCCTGATAAAGACTTGGGTATTTCAGGACCAAGGAGTTCATCATCCTCTTCTGGAGGTAAGAACGAATCCTTAATCTATGTAGGAGAAGAACTATATCTTGCCAGTAAATTAAGAGAAAATGCTATGTCAGGCCTTGTAGCATTAACAAGATACATTAGTGCACCAATTGCACTGAGATAGGGTACTTCGGGACCAAGGAGTTCCTCATCCTCTTCTGGAGGTCGGAACAAATCCTTATCCACTTCAAATGATCGAACAACCATTGGTGTACTTAATGGGTGCGCTTTGTCCATGTAAAAGCGTTTAAGACCCTTGCTGTATAGGCAGCTTGATGGATAAAGATCATGTCCGCTAAATGTTCAATTTGCAGACCAAGATAAAATTTTGTCTTTCAAGATCTTTCATCTAAAATTATTTCTTAAGATATTCAATTGCCTTTTGGAGCTCTTCTGGAGTTCCAACAAGATTTATGTCATCAACATAAACAGCAAGTATATCAAATTCTGAATACATGGACACATATATGTAACTTTCTTTCAGCAAATATTCACTGAGGCGATAATACCACATATGCCCAGATTGCTTTAAACCGTACAAAGATCTTTATAATTTGATCGAGTATATTTTCTGAGACTTTGAATTATATGCTTCAAGCATTTTAAATCTTTCAGGAATCTTCATATAGACTTAATCAAATGAGTCATATAAGTTATGACTTACATTTAAATGGCGTGACATCTTCATGTGTCTGGACTGCAGGTCTGATCCTCACAATCTTTACAATATTATGCGCTATATTGTATCAAATATATCGTCGATGATCATTTTGTATCGGTTCCTAAGCGACATAACTTGTTGAGATCTCATCACTTTCTTTATTTTCAGGTAACTGAACTTCTTCGGGAGTTTCATGAAATGTTATGTCGTGGGCTCTTCTAGAGCTTATTTCCTGCTCATTATGATCATTTTGATCATTAGCTCCTATCATTTTTCAGGGGTTGTTACCTTTGGAACCGATTGGTCTACCATGCTTCATGCGTACAGTAAACTCTATTCTTCAGGGACTTTAATTTTAATAGGAGCATTTGCAGCTGAAATATGATATTAAATTTTGGATCAACAAATGCTTCTGGCATTTGACTTGAATTATCTTCTAAATGAGGATCATATTGATGATAATTCGATTCATATAGCATATTTTTCAGCTGTTTATTCCATCCTCCAAATGTTAGAAAAACTAACATATATTCCCAATCTTCTTTGAGAAACATATCTTTGTGTATTGTGGTAGAGAAATTAATCATATACGACGCATCAAAAGATAGTAAAAATATTTGATTTCTGATCCTAAACCAATTATGAGCGGAGGACTTTATCATATATTGTTGGTCTGATGCATACAATTGCTGATGTATGCAATTTGGAATATCTTAGACCAACACATGAAGCTTTATTCTCATAAGCAATAGTTCAGACATTAGTAGGAGGTATTCAATGCTAAACCAGCTTGGATATAAACCAACATTATCAAGATGAACTGTCTTGATTTCATAATCTGAAAGTTATGCTCTTAATTGAGAAAAGCAATCTCAAATGCCAAACTGCAGGTTGACAATAAACATACATGTAACCATCTTAATGCATCTATAAGTTGTTCACATGACAGGTGAATGGGCCCATATTCACCTTTTATATATTTCAGAATTCAGGGGTTTAGTCCCAACTTTAGCCGGTATAATCAATTTATTATGAGAACAAGCAGCACAAGAGAATTCTTGAAGAATCTTCTGGTTCTTCAGTATATGCTTATCAGAATTCTCAAATAGCTCATTTAAAAATGGCAAATGAAAACTTCAAGTTTATCATGACATGTGCTATCTCTTAGTAAACTCTAGTTTATTATGGCACAAACTTTTGCATTAGTAAACTTCTGGTTTACTGTGGCTACTTTTGTATAAGTAGATTTCTGATTTACTGTAGCTGCTTTTGCATTAGTAAACTTCTGATTTACTGTGGCTACTTTTGTATAAGTAAATTTCTGATTTATTGTAGCTGCTTTTGCATTACTAAACTTCTGGTTTACTGTGATACATGATGTAGTACAAATTGAAGAATAAGGCGGGTAACTTTTCACATTCATATTTACCCCCTATGATTGTGGAAACATGAAGATTTTTAATCTTTCAATCATTTGTAGTCTCAGTATGATTGTCATTTGTATTAGTAAACTTCAGGTTTACTACAACATATGTTTTGACCATAGTCATATAATATGAATGACATATTTGTATATAAGCTCTTCGGGAGACTTCATTTATTATCCACAATCTAATATTTATCGGACACTACTGGTGTCATGTGTCTTCTAGACAAACAGTTAGCTCTTCAGGAGTTTTTGATAAATTTTGTACTACCAAATATCGCTCAGACACTTCACCAATTTTGTGACAAACGTCTCCTTTAGGGAGAAACACCATTAACATCTGAATATTTTATATCAAAGCGGTAACCACATAGTCATTACATCCTTCAGGGAAAGATACACGCGTTGTTATTTCCTTCGGGAAACTCGATAACTAACCATAACATATTAATGTGGTTGTGGTAAAAAGCATTCTACAAGTATAATTTTGCCTTGGAATGATATTTAATAAAATTATCCAAGATATTTTACGTACAACGAGTACATGCGACAATGATCTTATGCCACAAAAACAAGATTTATATCCTTTGTTATTCTACCTCTTCAGTAGGTGAGTTGTGGTATTTTTTCATTCACTCCAGGGAATGAAAATGTGCTTCAAAAATAACTTTGATTAGCTTATTATTTTATTTAAGCACAGAAAGACACAGTTTCATAATATTTTCCTGCTTCAGGAGAAAATTTCAATTGTGTTACTTCCTCAGGAGCAAATGTAAAATACGTAATATTGAGTACATATTCCCTCAATCATATTACCTCTTCTGGAGGTAAATTATAATATATTCACATCAAAAGCGCGTTCATATTTATGAGCTTTATTAATATTGTCACATTCACTTCAGGAATGGATTAATATTTATCAAAAGTTCTCATCCTTCAGGGAACGGAACATAATTATCTGAACATGCATTAATCACACCAAATCGTGTGATGCTTCAACCTCTTTTAAGATAATGCTACTTCAGGAGCAAATCGAGGCATGCAAGTAATATAGAGAAATTTTCTCTAGCTTATCTTCAATTGTAACCATAGAAAGTCTAAATTATCACTTCTGGTGGTCATAGGCATATACCACTTCTGGTGGTTACCAAAATTTAGTTACAATGAGATATATGAAACATAACCACTTCTGGTGGTTGCATATTTTATGTAAACTCTGCTGGAGTTTAAGTGGATCTAACAATGTTATCCACTTTATAATCCTTTATTATGATAATTAGGATGAAGAAAATAAATACCAAAATAGGTACTGTATACGTAGCATATAACCAAGCAAGCGATGATGATATCCACATCTTCACCGCCAAGAAGAAAAGCTCACCATCTCAAGGATATAATCCGCCTTATGATGCTCGGAATGAACATGATCTAACCACGGATGTAAGAGCATCGCCTTACATCGGAGATGAACACTGAAATAGAAATTAAATTCGAAGTAAGTGCTCAAAATGACAGAGTCTCGTGCTGATAACGTGTTATAAAATAACGACTATAAAGTAAATAAACCGAAGACAAGTATAGAGAGAGTGGTTGATATATTTATTCAACTTCAAACTGATGTACATAATGAACTGAAATCTCCTCTATTTATAAAAGAAAGGAAGCTGCTGTGTAAGCTGCTACTGCAAGCTGCTGTGTAAGCTGCTTGTAAGCTACTGCTGCAAGCTGCTGTGTAAGCCGCTTGTAAGCTGCTACTGTACCAGATATAGATAATCTTCTACCGGGGGTAATATTATCCATAACGGAGTACTAAATAAACATTCATAATATAATATATATTTATAACAAATACTACTACTAATAATAATAATGGAAACTAAACTGGAAAAAAAAGGCTTGAAAAGAATGTGCTCGGACAAAATTTGAGTTTACGTTGAAAAATTTATCTAAAGATAAATTTATTTTAATTTTTTTAAGTTGAGGTGGTTATACTGGAAGCTTGATTATGCTAGGTACATTTAGGCATAAAAATATTATCTTTTAATAAATTTAGAGTGGAAACAATTCAAAGTTCCACCTCTTTCTTATCTCAATACAAAGTCGATTTGAAAAAAGACAAAGTATAAGATAAAGATAATTTAGAATATTTGGAAGTGAAAAAAACAAATAGAAATTAAACAAAGAAATTACTACAATTAAATGAAGAGCTTCAGAACTTTCGATTACATGTCATGTTTTTTAGATTATCTATTCTTAATAATGTGACAATGATGGTGTACGAGATAACTTACATGCATTTCGATTAATAATTCATTGGTATCTGTTACTTCCCATCATTATAAATATCGATATTTTTATCCACCAATGTTTAAATAAATGAGAACAAAAATCATCTAACAATTTTTATTTGGCTTAAGCCAAACCATGAATAACTTTGACAGAAATCAAGTTGTTTCGAACTGAGTTAAAATACAACAAGCTATACCGAGCTTCAGTAATCCAGCTAAATAATATCTAATTACCTTAATTCAATTGTTCACCTTTGAAACTATTCAATTATTTTGAATTCGAGTTTTAGGTCACTTAGGAATAAAATAAAAATATTTACCATTCTCATGAACATCATTTCTGTGTAATTCAAATTCGAAAATATGATTTTAATTTATACATATATTTTTAAAATATGAATAAGCATTTATACTGATTAACGTGGTGTGTACATACAGTGCACATGCCTTAGAAAATACTGCTATATGTTAATGTCGCGAATATTTAGCATGTGCGTGTCACCATTGGGAGAAATTCAAAAATAGCCAGATTTATCACTGGTCGTTGAAAAATAGCCAAGTTTCAAAAGTCATCGAAATTTAGCCACTTTAAATCTGAGCGAAAACACTGTTCAAAATCCGGAAAAATACGCCCGCAAATTTTACGGGAGTTCCAGCATAAGTATGCTTGAACTCCCGTAAATTTTACGGGAGTTCCAGGATAACTATGCTGGAACTCCCGCAAATTTTACGGGAGTTCAAGCATAATTATGCTGGAACTCCCGCAAATTTTACGGGAGTTCCAGCAAGTATAATTGTCCAGTATAATATACTGGAGTTTGGAGCACTGGTGCTCCAGTCTCCCGCAAATTTTACAGGAGTTAGCAAAGTATACCGGTCCAGCATAATATGCTGGAGTTCGTACACAAATGCACCAGAACTCCCGTATATTATACTGGACCGGTCCCTGTTGCAGCAAAATAGTGGCTATTTTTCATTGACTTGATAAACGCTGGCTATTTTTCATTGACCAGTGTGAAAACTGGCTATACCATGATATTTTCACGTCACCATTTCACCTTGTAATATTTTTTTTGGGTAAGTAATTTATTTATCAAGTACGAATTAGGTACAGATTCTCAAAAAAAAAAAAAAAAGAATTTGCATATCTAATCCCAAACTTCAGTTAACAGCAATAAAAGAAACATCTCTGCAGCTATTATAATTGAACATATATTCATACACGTTTAGCCAAACTTCAAAAATAAGCTTATTTTGAGAAGTATTTTTTCTCAAAAGTATTTTTGGAGATAAACAATTTGTGTTTGACAATTAATTTGAAAAGCACTTTGAGCAGCAATTAGTATTTGATTAAGCTTTAAAAAGTGCTTCTAAGTGTATTTTTCTTAATAGTCTGTTTGGCCAAGCTTCTGATATCAGCTTATTTTGAGAAGTGCTTTTTCTCAAAAGTGCTTTTCTCAAAAGCACTTTTGGTGAAAAACAGTTTGTAAGTGTTTTTCAAAAAAATGCTTTGGGGGAGAAGCTACTGATGTGTGGCTATAATTCATGGTTTAGCACATTATTCGCCTTGCATTTTTATACGCTTTAATGATAAAGTACACTTATTTAATAGGATCCATTTTATGTGTAGGTGAATTGGAGATGAAAGCAGAAGAAAAGGGAGACCTACAAGTCGAAAGCGTGCGCGAGAGTAGTGAATGAGAGAACCTGGCGACGCCAGACTTGAAGCTGGCGTTAGGCTGGTGATACAAGGAAAAGGCCAGGCTTGAAGCTGGCGTTAGGCTGGCGACGCAAGGCAAAGGCCAAGCAGAACCAGACGTTAGTCTTGGAGTCGGGCTTCTACTGCCCAAACTAACAAGTTTGCAGGTGAGTTTAGGCAAGTTGAACAGGGTTTCAGCGTCACCTGACGTACACCAGGCGCTGGGGCTGGCAACGCCAGGATAAAACCAGGCAAAACTGGCGTTGGGGTTGGCGATGCCTGGCTAACGCCTGGGTAAAGCCAGGTAAGGCTGGCGTTGGGGTTGACGACGCTTGGGTAATGCCGGGTAATGGGCCTGGAGACGCCACGTAAGTTTTTTTTAGCCCGGTTTAATTTTTCTTCCCTTATTTTAGTCGAACTCCCTCACCTACGTGCCCTAAACATTGACCAAAATACAAAAACCCTAACCTAACTTACCCTAAACACACATCTAGCTCAAAAACAAGAAAACTCTCAAGCACACACATCACCCTCTTTGCTCTCAACCCACACACTGCACAATTCTGCTCACCCACACACTCACCAGCAGATTTCCATCGTGTCTCTCCCATCCCCATTGAAGTCAAGCTTAGTTTTGCTCATCAGCAATTCTCATGCAGCTTCCTCCTCTCAAAATCTTCAAAGGTATGATTTTATCTCTTTTCCTTGCAATTTCAAGTTGGGTACAGGTATACAATTACACACAAAAGTTGGTGGTTGTTCTTCATTGTAGTATTGTGTTTGTGTGCCCCAACCCCATGAACCCCATAGGAATGGTGCTGCGATTGTGAAAACATGTGGTAGTACGGAACCCAAGCCGATTTGGGAGGATGAGGCAATCCCTCATTTCCATAAGAACTCCCATGGCACTAGTACTTGTTAAGTGTTTGATATAATGCCTCAATGGCATTTCTTGTCCCCATTGGAGCCCGAGTCTCCGGGATTAATAGACTAGTGTTATGTAGTCGTGCACCACGTTAAAATCTTAAGTGTGGGGTGGCTCACGTGTAGCCCATGTGTTGTTGTTTGATTCTAATATTAAGAAAATACGAGGTGAAGTCTGAGTAACCTCGGAAAGTTGGGCAAGATTATGTGTGTAGTGTATAATGCAGTTTTATCTGACTACTGCTTATTTGTGTAGGAACGAAGATGCCTCTCAAAAAAGACAGGCAAAGGAAAGGCCACTTCAACTGCCCCAGCTAAAGCAAAGGCGACCTCTGCACCTCCTCCAAAGAAGAGAAAAGGGGGAGAAGCTACCTCTAGTCTGAGTGGAGCACAAGCCGTGGCAGCTGTAGCTGCCATGCATGCACAACCCCAAGGCTAATGGGAGTTTGGCATAAACAGCATACCCCGACATATGAAGGATTTGTACAGGCGCTGTAGGCCTAAACATGTCCATCCGGAAGCAGCCATCCAGGAACGTAGCCTGAAAGTGAAGTATCGGGCAATTTGGAGAGGCATCTAGGATTTATGGTTAAGCTATGTTTTTAAGAACACAGGGGACATCAATATCAACCTAGTACGGGAATTCTATGTAGGGTTTGACCCACACGACACTGAGCAGATGGTGCCAATTCGTGGACGTTTGATAGATTTTTCAGCCATGGCTATATGCGACTTTTTAGGTGCACCAAATGTTCCTGTGGAGCCATTGGACCAATTCATTCGCCGGACTACATATAGAGAGCTGAGGCACACGCTATTTGGTGTCGACTCTACAGCTGCGTGGGTTCGGGATAAGGTAACAAACCGTCACAAGAGATTCCCTAAGAAGAAGATGAAGGCGGAGGCTCAGGTGTGGCTTAAACTGATAAACGCACGGCTCCTACCGTGCAATCATGACATGCTCGTGAGCCGTGAGAGGACCTGTGTGCTATACTTCCTTATGATATTGTCACGACCCCAAAACCAACCCGGTCGTAATGGCGCCTATCATGGAACTAGGCCAGCTGACACATTCCCAAAACAGTTCAACATTTCATTAAAAACTTAATAACAACCTTTTCAACTGAAACTCCATATAAGATATAAAATCGAAAACCAAAATGCGAAAAATAAAAGCTCGACCTCGGGTGTCACTAAGTCATGAGCAATACTACAATTGTTCCGAAACATAACAAGACCAAAATAGTTTGGAAGTAGCAAAATATATGCTAGAAGGAAGATAAAGAAGGAGAAAGTCGGGACTGCGAATGTCAGGCAGCTACCTCGCTTTCTCCGGTGAAATCCGCGTATGGAATAGTCAACAGCCGCTACCGTGGCCTGAGATACCTGGATCTGCACACAAGGTGTAGGTGGTAACGTGAGTACACCAACTCAGTAAGTAACAAGCCCAAATTATGGACTGACAGGTAGTGACAAACTAAACCTTAACAGGTAAACACAATTAAACTTTACAGTAATGTAGGCATGCTTGCAGTTCAAGTATTCAGCTCAACAGTAAGTAAATACAAATCTGAACAATGTGAAGTATAAAGCTCAGCAAATCTCTACGTACCAATTTACAAAAAGCATGAAAATGTACCATGTACCTCCACTCTCAAGTGCTCAACCACTCGGTACTGTATATGGTCATCCGGCCCAGGGAAGATCTATCCCGGAATATATACACATCACTGACAATAGTCACCCAGTACCGAGGAAGGCCATTCCAGCCCCATGGAGAAGATCCATCTCCAGGTATAAGTACTTTGGATAAGATCCATGTCCAGGGAAGATTCATCCCTCAATAATATCAACTGCGCTCACTGGGGTTATGTAGACTCCGGAGGGGCTCCTTTCAGCCCAAGCGCTATAACAAGCCAACGAAGGCATAATCAATAATCTGCTGCGGCGTGCAGCCCGATCCCATAACTGTCACTCATAATCAGGCTCTCGTCCTCACTCAGTCATCACTCTCCAGTCTCACACACACGGGCTCAACAATGCCATAATACTAGCCCGAAACAATGATATGATGTGCCAAATGATAACAAGCGAGACTGAGACATAATATGATATGCATGAACAAACTGAGTACAGAATATCAATGAAACTAATGAGATAACAGCAAGAAACGACCACTCAGGTCTCAAAAGTATTGGCGTGAAGCCCTAACATGATAATTAGCATGATTTACGATTCTTTTACTTAATCACATAATCGCAACCTAGATATCAGCAAGAAAGAGTCACTAAGCGGTGCCATGGAATGAACCAGGCCACAATTCTCACGGTGCACGCCCACACGCCCGTCACTTGGCATTTGCGTCACTTAAATACGAATTATATAGCACAATTTTCGGGGTTTCGAACCCTCAGAACCAAGTTTGGAAGCGTTACTTACCTCAAACTAAGCCAAATCCTACTTTGCTATGCCTTTGCCTCTGGAATCAGCCTCCAAACGTCCCGAATCTAACCAAAAGCAATACAATGCAATCAATATAGGCCAACGAATCAATTCCAAAAGAAAAACTATCAATTCAAACCAAAATCCCGAAATTCACCCAAACCTGGCCCCGGGCCCACGCTCGGAATCCCACAAAATTACAAAACTAGAAACTCCTTTCACTCCCGAGTCTGTACATACCAAAATCATCAAAATCCGATATCAAATGGTCCCTCAAATCCTCATTCAAACTCTCCAAAACTCAAGCCCTAACCCCTTCAACTTCTCCCCAATTTCCCACTAATTCCATGATTAAACAATGGAAAAATCATCAGAAAACACAAAATATAAAGTCCAAGTAGCTTACCAACTGATAATCCTTGATTCCTCTTGAGAATCACCGCCCAAAACTCAAAACTCGTCTTCAAAAAATGGAGGAATTAGGCAAAATTCGCGAAGGAAACTCTTTATACTTTCTGCCCAGCGCTTTCCGCATCTACGGTCACCATGTCGCTTCTGCGACGCCGCACCTGTAGAAAGTCCATCGATGGTGCGGTTTTTATTTAAACTTCAAATCCCGCTTATGCGGTCAAACACCCGCATCTGCGGTTCTTGCAGGTGCGGTCCCTTGTGCGCACCTGCGGCCTTGCCTCAGCTTCCCAATTCTCCACATCTGCAGTTCAATCTCGCTTCGGCGAGTCTCGCACCTGCGGTCCCCACTCCGCAGGTGCGGTTATGACAGCTGAAGGAAATCTTCAGCATTTCCTAAATTCCAATCCTTGATCCGTCAACTATCCGAAATCAACCCGAGGCTCTCGGGACCGTTACCAAACATTCCAACAAGTCATATACCACTATTCAAACTTATTCAAACCTTCGGAACACTCCAAACATCATCAAAACACCAAATCATCCTCGGATTCAAGCCCAAGAACTTCTAAACTTCCGAATTCCGCAAACGATGCCGAAACCCATTAAACCTCGTCCAAATGACCTAAAATTTTGCACACACGTCACAAAATACGGACCTACTCCAATTTCCAGAACTTCATTCTGACCCCGGTATAAAAATTTCCACTGCCGATCGAGAAACGCCAAATTTCCAATTTCGGCAATTCAAGCCTAAATCTACCACAGACCTCTAAATTATATTTCGAACATGCTCTTAAGTCCAAAATCACCTAACGGAGCTAACCGAACCGTTAGAATTCATGTCCGAGATCATCTACTCATAAGTCAACATCCAGTTGACTTTTCTAACTAAATTTCAAAATAGGAGACTAAGTGTCTCATTCCTCTCCAAAACCACTCTGAACCCGAACCAACCAACCCGATACCACACAATACAGTTGAAAAACACATAAAGAAGCAGAAATGGGGAAAACGAGGTTATAACTCATGAAACGACCAGCCAGATCGTTACAGATAGGCCAAAGGGTGAATGTGGGTCATCTGATCCGCTACCAGATGTCATCAGTGAGAACGAGTAAGAAAATAGATCGAATGCCATTTGCTAATTTCTTGACTCGGTTCTTAAAGCACGAGGAGGTTGAGGAGGATCTTGAATTTGACCACACCATCGATCAGCCCATCCAACAAACGTACATCACTAATCTCCGGCTGAAAGAAGAGTCTGTTATGCCATCATTGATAGGTGCTGAGCGCAATGCATGTGATGATAGTATTATGGCCCATCTCTAAATTGGAGCAGCGATACCCGCTCAATGCTCATGCCCAATAGCTGGTTGGGTTAGGTGATGGATACAGACTCCCCGATGATGAGGATATCAACATACCTGAGCAGTCTAAGGCTGAGCCAGAGCAGTCATATGGCGAGGGAGATGATGATGAGTAGGAGGAAGAACATTATGAAGAGTGGAGAGCGTCAGAGGATGTAGGCGCTGCTTGATCAGGGAGTTTCCTTGCACCTTACTCTTTTTCTTTCTTGTTTTGTCAATCTGTGCATGCACTGAGGACAATGCATGATCTAAGTGTGGGGTGGGAACTTGTAGAAAGTAGTAGTTGTTAGCTGTTTTTATTGTTGTAGTAAGTGTCTTTTCGTTAGCTAATTGTTTTAGTGATTTGTTTTAAGAATTTGTTTTTTATTTTTAGAATATGTTTTTTTTTATTTTTGTTTTTCTTGTTAGTTGTTTTTAGGCAGAAAATATATATAAAAAAAATATAAAAATATTGGACTTTTTCCGACGATGGATCTTTTAGACAATTTTCTTGAGGGAAGTAAGTCTAAAGAAAATACCAAAAAGATTTTCTGTGTAGGCAGTCTAGTAATTCCCCCTTGGTTTGTTTTGGGCCGTGGTTCTTTTCCAAGGGTTTTTAGTTGAACCGGGTGTAGTTAGTTTTAATTTTTAGGAGTAGGAACTACGTGGCTATGCATTTAATCGCAGCAATATCTCTGAGCTTTGTGATGCCTTGAGAATAGCCAGTACTCCGGTTGTGATGCTTAGGCTCAGTTTTTGACTCTAGTATAAATACTTTAAATTGTAGATTCTTAAATTTCTTAACTGCTTTGATTGGAGTGTCAAAAACCAATCCCGAATGAGTTATGTGCCATGTCTGTGTGAGATTTGTATGTATTCTGTGCATTGCATTTGATGTCTAGAACTTACCCCCTATGTGTGCAAAGCAAAATAGTAGTCTTGTTCAGTCCGTGAAGTGATATAGGCAGTTCTTTGTTAAGCCAGATATATATAGAGTACCCACCTAAATGTTATGTATCTAGTCAACCCCTTTGAGCCTATAATTCTATTTCTTTGGTAACCACATTACAAGCTGTACCCATTTGTTTGAATCGACCATATATTTGAACTTTGTCACCTCTCATGAGCACTTGAATTGTGATGAATTATGGAAAAGTTGAAGTGTGGGATGGTGGGTTGTCTTTTGAGTGGAACAAGTGAAATAAGGAGAAAGGTGCACCATTTGAAAGAAAAAAAAATGTGTCAATAAGAGCCATTTGGATAGGGAAAAAAAGAAAAAAAATAAAAATAAATATAACAGCAGTAGTGTATGAAAAATAATTTCTGATGGTGGTGGTTTTTGATGTACTGGTGCTTAAAGAAGTAGGGGGTAAAATATAGTGAAGTTAAGGTGGAGTTTTGGTTTGACATAAGTATGGGCTTGAAGGTTAAAGTGTTTGTATTAAAGTGCTTAAGGGAGGTGTAGTCACTTATGTCCAAATGTATCCTACCCGACCCGCAGCCTACGTTACAACCAATGAAAGTCCTATTTGATCTTAGACTGAATGAACTCGATTAGTGGAGTATTACACTACGGGCAAGCTTACGGTGCATCACTTGGGGCATATGAAGGTTATTTCTGAGAGCGAGTGAATTTTTCCTATCTTGAGTTCCTACGTTATTAAAATTCATTGTGTGTGGAACTAAGCTCTTTGATTGGGTGAGGACACATGATTCATAAAGAAAAGGTAATGTTGTTGACTTTCATGTTAGAGTAAGTGAATTGTGAATAAGGCATGGTATTTGTGAGTCGAATCTTGAGACGAGTGTTGATACCCAAATTTTCCCTCATATATATTTTAAATTTTGCATAAAAGCATTCAAAATATGTTACATGCATTTACAAACATGCACAAGCGTATTACAATTTTTAAGGCCCTAAGCCCATTTATTTATGTATTTTTAATCACATAAATGTTCAAAGCCATTCCTTATATTATTTTTATGGTGATTTAATCATCTAAATTCTTCCTTTATGATCATATGAGTGTTCAAACATTTTTAATTACATTTTTTATAATTATATTTGCATGTTTAAGACTATAACTGCATATTTTGCAAATATAGCCCCTACATAGGCATAACTACATAATCCATATGGAAATTGAATCTTTATATTTTTACAATATTGAAGAATTATTTTAAATCACCTTCATGCTTGAAAATTATTTTTTATCATTTTATTAGCTATTTTTAAAATTATTTTAATCAGTAAAATGGGTATTTAACAAATAGCCCTTTTATTGTTTGGACTAGCCTATTAAACCAGCCCAATTTCAATTTTCCCAACCCAATTTAAAATGACCCCAACCCAATTAAACCTACACGACCCAGCAATCCTGTTTAATCGTGGCCGTTGATCTTTTAGATCAACAGTCCACGGTTAAACTTGCCATAATTAATCCCAAACGACCCTCAAGACCCCTTAATTCTTTTCATTTTCGCCGCCCTGAAACTCTCTCTTCTCTGATTCTCTCTGAGACCAAACTCTAACCTTAATCGCCGCCACCCAAAACCAGCCATAATAGCTTCGATTCCTACCCGTTCCATGGATTTCTATGGCTGTTTGAGACTCCTACAGGCCTCCCACTTCCCCTGGTTTCTCGATTTTGTGATTTCATGGAAGGACCTCGAAGAGATCTAGCTCAGATCTTGTTCAGAACTTTCCAAGAGTCTGTCTGTGGTCTGTGAGTGCTTTCTATCGATGTTTTACGGCTCAAATCTCTGATTCAAGACCATATTCTCTTTACCCTTTCTTTTTCTTCAAAAACCTAATGTTTGGACTTGAATCTGTCCAGATCCTTGTAGATCTGGAGCGATTTTGAGTTCGTCACTGATTTTTCCTTAAGGTTCCCTTATTTCTTTACTGATTAAACGATTTTTAAGCACTTTGTTTATATTAAGGTTTGGTTTTCTCATTATTTGTTGGTCGAACCTCTATGTTTGAAGTAGTGTCGAGTTTCCATGACTGTTTCTTTAAGATTCTCCTGATCTTCCTACTATTAATCATCCCTAAGTATTTCTAAAAATTTTAGAGTTTCCACTTCTGTTTTGCAAAAAAAGTTTTGTGAGATCCTTATGTTTTGTTTAATCTTTCTCATATGGTTATGTTTCTGGTTCGATTGCTTGGCTGTTTGTTGTGTAACTTCAACATTTTTCGTCCGTTATTGTTTGAATAATTGACTGATTAGCTAAATTATCTAGGGTTTCATTATTGGTTTCTGCTCACTTGCCTTAATCCAGAGATCCCTAATTAGCATCTCTTGCCTATTATGGGATTTACTGACCCTTGATTGGTCTCTAATTACCTATGATTGCCTTATTCGTGTGATTGATTGCTTGATTTATGGGCTCTAACCCTAATTGACTATTAATCCCACTTCTTGCCTTATTTGAAACTCAATCAGAGTCATTTATGGGAATAATTCCCTGATTTTTTATCCCTTGTCAAGCTTGACTGATTATTTGATTATTTCCTTACCTTATTCTGCAGTGTTAATTTGCCTTGCCTTATTTACTTAAATTATTCGACTCCTATATATACACACTCTCATTCCGCCTTAAGGACACGAACAGTAGTTCAAAAAACACACACAAACTTTCTCTCATCCCTCTTTCTGCTACTTGTGCTCATTGCTTGTCTAGCCGGCTGAAAGCCAAGGCTAGACTATGGAATCCTGCTCACTTTACTTTCTGATTTTGCTTCCTTAACTGGTATGTTCCTATTTCAATGTCATTCAGATCTATGTGCTCCTTGTTGAATTCATATCTCTTTCTGCACTAGTTTAATTGCTTAGGCACTTAATTATTCTTTCTGTTTGCTGATGTGATCAGTATGCTTAAGTTTCACCCTCTCTTGTTCAGTATTTTAATCATCATGTCTATTCTGCTTAAGTATTCAATGTGGTCTTAAACAACCTGTTTACTTTTGTGTCTTCCTTGTCCTGTAACCCCAACTAGTATGGCCACTTTGTGTGATTGAATCTTTGTGGTTCTTCCTGTATTCTTCAGCATGATTGCCTCTGTATCCAGACTTATGTCTAACTGTGTTTAGCCAACATGTTTGTTGCAGTGCCTAAGTCTTGTGTGTTCTTAAATAGCATGCTTATCACTACGTATGATTGTAATTTAGACCTTAAATCAGTATTTCTGCCTGCTCTGCGTCTCTATTAACTAACATGACTGCCTTCACCCTTCTTCTTATGTGCTCCTGTTTCAAGAGTCTTGTGTTCCCAACCCCTGCTCCCTTTTCTGTAACTGTTTGTACATCTAGAACTGATTGACAAAGTGAAGTTAAAACTGGGCAATGTGATGCTTTTGTGACTATGCTGTTGTTTGCTGAACCTTTCTTTCCCTCAAAAGGTTTTCAACATGTTTTTTTTCACTCCTAATATGTTTCTCCAACTATTACTACTCCTAAAGTATTTTCACTCCTAAGGATTTTACCTTTATACTGTTTAAAAAAAAAATCAACTATGCCAAACATTCTCACTTCTACTCTTAGAATACTTAAGTTCTACCCCTCCAAATGTGTGTACTGCTTAGGAATCCACGAGATCCCTCTGAACTCTGGCACACTGGGGCTGGCCGTTCCACACTGCACATAACTACTCTTCTATTTAAAAGGATCTTAGTGTGAGCGTTGCCCGGGGTCCCTGAGGCCCTTGGGAACTTTGACGCACCAGGATACCCTTATTGGACATCATGAGACTATGGCATCTGGGACTGTTTGAAGGCCTGGTATTTCCAGGTTCACTTTGAGCCTATTTCAGGCTACCTATAGTATAGCTTTCATTCATTATGTAATTCATTTATGGCCTGTAATAATAATCCTTGTAAACAGATATTGGGAGATTAGTAAAAGGGGAGGGGATTCTTCTATGATTTTTGTGAGGGAAATCAGGTAGAAATCATGTTTTTAGGTTTACTATGCTTACTTGCATTAGAAATCATGCCTTAGGTATGCTTTGTTTATTTGCATTGGATATCATGCCTTGGTTTATTATGTTTACTTGCTTTAGAAACCATGCTTTAGGATTGTTTGGCATACTAGAAAATACTTTATAGGCTCATCACCTCTTTTGTTGTGAAATTCTGCTTCTGCATAATCATGATCACCTAGAAATTCTGTTATTAAATTACTGCTATAATCTTTCTTAACAAGACGTCCATTCGTCATGTGCATTAGAGATCTTGCTTTAGGACTCTTATTGCATTCACTTTAAAACCATGTCTACATCACATAAATCAGTAACTATCTTGTTTAAAAGCAATTCCAACACCTAGATATCATGTTCTAGGATTAAATGTATGTAAACTAGCTCTGTAATATTCAGCACCTAGACCAGCATGCCTATAGGACTTAATAAATTCAATTTGTCTTAAATTGATTCCAGAATTCTGATCGTATTTAGACAACATGTTTATAGGGTATTACAGATCCACGCCTAGGCAAGCCTATAGGTAATCAAGGTCTAATAAAAACTGTGAAACTATGCTTTGCTTACTTGTGACTGCCCAGATTCAACAGGTTCTAAAAAATTCAGTAGCAAACTGAATAGGTCTTTAACACTTTGCCTTAACACAATACTGCATATCCAATCGTTTGTCAAATCTGTTGTCTGAGACGTGCACTTACTTGCTCTATTTGTGGAGGTAAAATGTGAGCCTTTTAATTGTTCTATTCTTGGTCCAGTCCTACATGTTTTGTTTATCGCCTAGAGTTTTCTCCTTTTAATTACTGTAGGAGAGTCTAGATCCACCTCAACTAGAAGTCCTAAACACCTTCGGGACTATATAAGTAAAGGGACGGTGTCACGACCCAGATTTCCCACCCTCGGGAATCGTGATGGCGCCTACTAGTGAAAGCTAGGCAAGCCAATTATTCCAATTATTTAACCCTTTTCATTTTTAATCCCTTAACAATTGTGAATTAACATTACATAAACAACGAAAATAATAAAGCGGAAGAATGAAATGTAACAATTTAATAATAATACCGATACCAATCCATAAACATAAGCTACCCAGAACTGGTGTCACAATCTCATAGACTGTCTGAGAATACTACAAATAGGGGTCCGAAAGATAAATAGAACACTGTTTCTGAAATACATAAAAGAAACAGTATGGAAGATAGAAGGAGACACCAAGGCCTGCGGACGCCTGCAGGACTACCTCGGGTCGCCTGATGGACTGAAGGCAGCAACCTCACTGTGGTCAAAAGCTGCAGCACCGGGATCTGCACACAGTGCAGAGTGTAGTATCAGCACAACCGTCCCCATGTACTGGTAAGTACCTAGCCTAACCTCGGCGAAGTAGTGATGAGTCTAGGACCAGACTACCAAATAAACCTGTGCAGTTAAATCATATACAACAGAAATAAAGGCAGAAATTTATAGTCAAAGATAGGAAGGGGAAACATGCTGCGGGGAATATCAAGTAACAATAGAAAACCAATAGATAAATGTAAAGAACACCATAATTCAATTATCAGCAAGAATTAAGAAATCAAGGACAAGTGCACAGCATCACCCTTCGTGCTTTTATTCTCATCCTCACCATAAGAATCAATATAATCGGCACGACATCACCCTTCGTGCTTTTACCTCACATAATCATGGCACGAAATGATCCTTCGTGCATTATCACTCATATCATGGCACGTCATTGTACATCGTGCGGCACGGCATCACCCTTCGTGCTTTTACCTCACAATATCGGCATGGCATCACCTTTCGTGCATTAACACTCTCAAAATCATGCACGGTATCACCCTTCGTGCTTTACACTCTTCCTCACCCAAGCAACAATCACAAAGCAATTTGGGCAAGGGAATCAATAATTTCACAACAAGATCCCGGCAAGGGAATAATAGCATAACAACAATATCCTGGCAAGGGAAATAATATCATGAGTAATAACATACCGGCAAGGGAGATAATATCAACAACAATAACATCCCGGCAAGGGAGACAATATCATAAACCTCTTCTCTTTTCCACAATTACTTCACAACTCAATTCTCAACTTGAGCCAATACTCTACAATGTTCAATTATCATTAACACTTCCACAAGCCTTGTTCAACAATAGAAATCATCATATAAAGCATGAACAATACGAAATGGAGTGACATTAATCATAGTATAAGACTCACGGGCATGCTTGACACCGACGCATAGATACTCGTCACCATGCCTATACGTCGTACTCAACAATTAACATATAGCAAATAAGACACAACTCCTAATTCCTCAAGCAAAAGTTAGACCAAACACTTACCTCGATGCCACAAACACAACTCAAGACTCAACTACCGCTTTACCTCTTGTTTCCACCACCAATTTGCTTGTATCTAGCCACAATTTACTTAACGATATCAATAAATGCTAAATGAATCAATTCTAATGCATGAAAATAGGTTTTCCAATGATTTCCCCAAAAAGTCAAAAATCGACCCCGGGCCCACATGGTCAAAACCCAAGGTTCGAACCAAAACCCGATTACCCATTCACCCACGAACTCAAATATATAATTTGTTTTGAAAACGGACCTCAAATCGAGGTCCAAATCTCCAAAATTTAAAAATCCTAGGTTCTACCCAAAACACCCAATTTTCCCCATGAAAACCCTTGATGTTGAGTTGAAATCATGTAAAAAGATGTTATAGATTAAAGAAAATGAGTTAGAAATGACTTACAATCGATTTGGAGAAGAACTTTTCTTTAGAAAATCGCCCAAGAGAGTTTAGGTTTTGAGAAAGTTGTAAAAATAATTGAAATCCCGTCTGAAATTCATTTAACATGCCTCTGATGTCGCAATTGAGACCAGGGTTCGCAATTGCGAACCCTTAAGGAACCTGTAATCTTTGCATTTGCGATCAGGGTTTCGCAATTGCGAACCCTGAGGATTTCTGCTTCCTTCGCATTTGCGAAGGGATTGTCGCATTTGCGACAATTGAGGAGTTCTAAGGCCTTCGCATTTGCGAAGAACTGCTTGCAATTGCGAGCAAGGCTGGCCAGGGCTTACTTCACAATTGCGAAGAGCCCCTCGCAATTCCCAAGCTCACAGACATTGCATTTGCGATCCCTGATCTCGCAATTGCGAGATCAGAGGCCAGCATCAGACCTGCAACCTGCAAAAAATATTCCTAAGTCTAAATTCACTCCATGGCCTATCCAAAACACATCCAAGCCCTCGGGGCTCCAAACCAAACATGCACGCAAGTCCAGAAACATCATACGGACTTGCTCGTGCAATCAAATCATAAAAATAACATCAACAACTATGAATTGAACCTCAAATTCATGAAATCACTCAAGAACATCAAAATTACTATTTTCTCAACTATAGGTCCGTTTTATACCAAACCAACTCCGATCTTTACCAAATTTTACAGATTTATCTTAATTATTATTTCAAACTTGTACTGGGCTTCGGAACCAAGATACGGGCCCGATAACATCAAGAATTACATCAATTCACTTCTAAAAACCTTTATATTTTCCACAAAATAATTTTCTTTAAAAATTTATTTCCCGGGCTTGGGACCTCGGAATCCAACTCCGGGCATACGCCCAAGTCCCATATTTTTCTACGAACCCTCTGGGACCGTCAAATCACGGGCCCAGGTCCGTTTACCCAAAATGTTGATTGAAGTCAACTTAAATTAAATTTTAAAGGCCAAATTAGCATTTTCATCAAATTTTCACATAAAAGCGTTCCGGATATACGCCCGAACCGCGCACGCAAATCGAGGTGAGGAAAAAGGAGGCTTCTAAGGCCTCGGAACACAAAATTTACTTACAAATCAAGTGATGACCTTTTGGGTCATCACAGACGGGTAGTGCACGCATAGGATACATCTTAAGATTGCTAGAACGCTTTAGGCTTTGACCAAGGGGAGGTAATTGGGTAACAAAGGATATGATGTCCTATGCGCCAATGCCACGGGTAACCCCTCTAGTTGAGGAAGTCTTACCGGGTATTGTACAGATGTGATCCTATAGGCTAACAAACCTAGGACTTCCCTCACCTTATTTACATATGTGTGCTTAGACTGCCTATCTGTTAAATTTCCTTTATTTGCATATATGTGCTTAGACTGCCTATCTGTTAAATGACTAATTCACATAATTGAGTTCGGCCGAGACCCACCGTTGTGGACCGCGAGGGGTGCCTAACAAATTCCCTTCAAGGTTATTTCGAGCCCTTACCCAAGTCTCTGGTAATGCAAACCGGTTTCATGAGTTATTTGCTCTAGGTGCCCTAACGCACCTTAAATTCGTTAGGTGGCGACTCTTCAAATTCAAATACCCAATTCCCAAAAGGAAATTAGTTGTTCCCGATGAATGTCGAAACTCGGACTTCGCGAGGAAAAAGGGGGCGCGACAGCGAGGATGTCACACTTTTGTGCTTAAACTATTTTAAAGATTCTTGGTATAATAAGTTAATGATTGCCCGAGGACGAGAATGTTCAAAATGTGGGGTATTGATGTGTGGCTATAATTCATGATTTAGCACATTATTCGCCTTGCATTTTTATAGGCTTTAATGATAAAGTACACCTTATTTCCGTGTAATAGGGTCCATTTTATGTGTAGGTGAATTGGAGATGAAAGCAGAAGAAAAAGGAGACCTACAAGTCGAAAGCGTGCGCGAGAGCAGTAAATTAATGAGAGAACCTGGCGAAGCCAGGCTTCAAGCTGGCGTTAGGCTGGCGATGCAAGGCAAAGGCCAGGCTTGAAGCTGGCGTTAGGCTGGCGACGCATGGCAAAGGCCAAACAGAACCAGGCATTAGGCTTGCAACGCCAGGCCTGGGGCCAGGTTTACCATGCGTTAGGCTGGCGATGCCAGGCCTAGGGCGAAAAAAGGTCCAGTAAGAGTTTTGAAGACTTAATTCATTTCCCGGCTTGACTAGGATTTGACCTACACGTTTAGGTCTTGTCCTAAATATATAAATAGGCCTAAAAATGCCACTTTGAAGGACTTTTGCAACTGGAGGCAAGGATAGCTCGTGGCACACCTGTTGGGAGTTAGAATCATCGATTTCTACATCCCTTTATCCTTACTTTGTAATTTAATTATGCAAAATACTTTGGATATTGTTACTATTGTAGACATGTGATTTTTTACCCTCCCCATGATTTTGCATATATTAGCATTTAAATATTTAGTTTAGGCCTAATATCGCTATTTTAATTAGTTTTGACTCTTTTACTTTATTTTGTCACAAAAATGAATATTACAAAAATATTTTCTTTTATTTAGCTAATTGATATAAAATAGTTTCACTTTAAATTTTTAATTTCAATTTATTAATTAGGAATGATTTCACAATTTTATAGTTATTATTTTAAGAATTAATATTTTTTAGTCTAGTAGAGTTAAAGATAATAACCCTAGACCTAGCTAAAGGCTTCGGCCGTTTTTGAACTTGGAGAGACCCCACCCTTCTTCTTCTTCTTCTTCATTAGACACAACCTAAAACCCCACACAAAAACAAGCATTAGCCGTCACCTCTCCAAAAAGACCCCTCATCTCATCTTCTTCAACCTAGCAGCCAGAACCCTGGGGACCCTTCTTCTTCATGTTCCTTAGACAAGAACACTAGAGAACCCTAGAGAAATAAAGGGAGCCATTTCCCTGAGCTCACTCCATCAGCTGGTCGAACAAGCAGCGCCGATCTCACAACCAACGACCCCTTCTTCTTCACCTCTCATCAAACCAGCGACGAACTCGCCGGAAAATGCCATGACGCACACATCAAACTCATCAAAAGTGAAGGGTGGCTGCTCGTTCTTCACTGCCAAACACCAAGAACAGAACACAGCGACACAGGTCTCTAACGAGCTCGAGTCGATTCTGTCTGTCACCTATCGATGTCGGTTCGCGGTTCTGGTCGTTGTTGAGTTTCAAACTAGTAAAGTCAGATCCTTCATTTGAGGTCCATGCTTTCTTATCCTTTGTTTCAGTTTGACAACAAAATGTCTCTGCCTGCTTTCGTGTTTTGATGTTTAATTGATGAATATGCTTAATTTTCTTTATTAGCTTAATGCACTTAAATGATAGCATTGGAGTATTGGATCATCTGTTTGTTTGAGCTATTTTAAAGACTTTTTTTTTAATTAATGTCCTTATGTAAACAATGATATGGTGAATCGGTTGATGCACTTGGCGACAGTTTGAATTCGTTGCTTCTGAGTAGTAATGAGCATAATTGTATATCACATGGACTGTTTTGAGTAAAATCACAACATATTTGGTGTATTTCGCATCTTTAGTAGATAGACAAATGTTTAAATGATTGGTTATCTCTTTCTAGGATGTTAGTTAAAATGAAGTTATGTGCTGGTTAGGAAGTGTTTTCTATCATCGTGACTATGGGTACGGTTCCCGTGGCATAGTCGCGGCATGGTCGCGATACGTAATCTCCAAATTCGGGTGTGCATTTCATGTGACTCGATAATAATTTTTAATAATAATAAAAAAATAAACACGTTGTAAACCGCGGGTGCATTTGATGTGACGCGATTCGCAATGTGTTCAAAAACGACAAGTGTACGACAATCGTGCCTTGTTCCAGAAAATAATTCCTTAAATAATTAAAAGCGATTTTTTTAAAAGGTTAAAAAATGCACAATAGGTTTTAACATGTAATTTTTTCAGATAATTAGGCCAATTATTAATAGTTGTGCGACCGTGCTAAAACCACGGAACCCGGGAATGCCTAACACCTTCTCTCGGGTTAACAGAATTCCTTACCCGGATTTATGTGTTTTGCGGACTGTAAAACAGAGTCAAACTTCCTCGATTCGGGATTTTAAACCGGTGACTTGGGACACCATAAATTATCCCAAGTGGCGACTCTGAACTTAAATAAATAATTCCGTTTCGATTATACACCCTTTTCGGGTGGAAAAAGGAGGTGTGACAACTATGAGTATGAGTAGCTAAACTCCTAATCTAGGGTTTTGATGTAACCTGTTGGAGGATAATTTTCTTGTTTTGTTAATATAGATTTGCCATAGTATTCTCTCTATTTGTTCAACTATATGCTTATTGCTGCTGATTGAAGGGCTCTCAATTAACTGTTCCTATTTAGTATGTATTACTCGGGAGAGGTGCATAGGTAGGTTGTTGTTGAACAACATCACTCTTATGAGGGATCAATACGAAGGGTTTAAAGGTGGGATTAGGGATAACGAAACCTTGGTGCAATCTGAGTGAGCTGTACTTAAGGCCAGCTAGCGTAATTCGGGAGAATATGTCTAGTATATTGTGGTAATTACTCGGGAGAGAGTTACGACAGTCAGAGTGCTCATGACCGATAGAGAAGACTTAGGCAAATTTATAGAAAACGTAGCGGAAAAGATTCCGATAATAGGGGAAATCAGAACCTTAGATCATTCCAATTCTTGTCTAGAACCCTTTCGTAGTTAGTTCTTATTTATTGCATTTTTATTACGTAAAATTTAGTTAGTAAACATCCAATTTATTACTTAAATATTTTTGAAGATTGAATACGTGAATTTGTGTGAGTCCAATGCTGTGTTTAATAGGTTAATTCCCTGTGAGATTCGACTCCGGACTTGTTAACCGGAATATATTTACAACGACTGTTTTGTCCTTTTTGTAAGGCATAGTTGGGCGTGATCATCTACTTTTTCAACTAATCCAAAATTGCTTCTGCTTCTTCTCAAAAGTATTTTTTTAATTCCAAAATCTTGGCCAAACACTTTAACTTTGAAAAAAAAGAAAGTATTTTTTGAAAAAAAAAAAGTGCTTCTACTTTTAGAAAAGCTTGGCCAAACACTTCAAGTTCGAAAAAAAAAAAGTATTTCGCTTCGAAGAGTCTTGGCCAAACATACTACTATTAGCTAAGGATAAAAATTAATGTTGATCAATTTCCTTGCTAACAATGGATGAACTATTCCTCTATACCATACATCATGCACTATCAATCTTGTGAGCATCTCCAGACTACTTTGCTTCTTTGGAAAATATCGCAAATTTTTTTCGTGCCACAAGTAATAAATACTCCACTATATACCTTCAAGCAACAATGGTTTAAGTTTTTGAGTACAATTTCAATTGTCTTAGCTAGGATCGACGAGAATCGTCTTATTGTTAGCTTTTTTAGATCGCCCTCTAGGCATTTTTCGGCATTTATGCACGTTAGCTCACTTCTCGTGCGAGAGAAAAGCTCTAGAGAGAGAAATATGCTGCATCTTTGTTGAAGTGAACAATATTATATATAGGAAGATACAGAGAAAATAGATAGCCATTACCTTCAGGTAACAATGGTTTAAGTTTAACTTTTGCAAATTAATAGAACTCGGACATCACGTAGGAAACTTTTCGAACTGTAACAGAGAGGTGGGGGTGTCAATGGTTCGGTTCGGCCAGTTATTTTATAAAATTTATACCATATCAAATTTTCGATTATTCTATTATGTATAACCAAAATTAGACTTTTCAAATCGTTCCAATCATGTCGGTTTCTCTTCGGTATCGGTACGGTTCTGTTAGTTTTCGGTAATTGTTTTAAATGCCATGTAAAAATCACTAGTATAAGTAGAATGCAATAACATACGTACTTTTATAGGACTTAGCAAAACTCTCTAGGCATTTTTACAGATTAAAATGTGATGAATTAAGAAAATATGAAAGATGGCTAGAGTATAGATCCATCAACTATTCTACAAAAAAAAAATATTAATCACACAAGTGGAAAGATATTAACAAAGTTGGGATTCAAGAATAAAGTCTATAGAAGATTAAACATTCAAGAAGATAAATCTAAATCATACGAAAGGAAGAGTATTCAATACATTGTAATTTGCTACACATAATCACTACAATACCTTGTGTCTTGCTAGTGAATATGCTGGAAATAATCTAGTTTCAATAGAAGTAGCATAATAGGTTCAAGAATTAGGATTTTGAGTTTAATTACTTGTTGGCTTGTAATTATTTCATAATTCCAAGGCCCAAGAAAAAATTTAATGCTTAAATTTAATATATAAATATATTTTTCACCTTATAAATTTATTGGTACGTTTCGGTATTTTTTCGGTTTAATTTAATAAAATAAAAAACCTACCCTAATTATCGGTACGGTTATAGATTTATATAAAAACCTACAGCTTTATTAAAAGAAACCTTAAAAATCGGTTCGGTAAGGTAGGGTTAGGTCAGTTTAGTCAGTTTTTAAATATCCATTGACACCCCTACAGAGAGGTGAACACTTTATTTAATTGTCATCCGGACACTTTGGACTTTTGTCTTTACAAGTGTATGAGTAAAAAATGTACTATTAGGGAACTTTTGCTAGTTGTCATAGGCAGTGGCGAAGCCAGAAATTTTCTCATGCGTGTTCAAACTTGAAATAAGTTAAAAAAAATCCGACAAAGAGTGTTCAATATATGTTATGTATCTCTAAAATGTAAAACCTAATATTTTACCTATATACACAGTGTAATTTTTCGACAAAGAGTGTTTAGTTGATCACCCTAACCAAAGTGTGGCTTCACCTCTGGTCATAAGCCAAACATATTTTTTTTTAATCTCACAAATGTAATTATATATTGTCAATTTATAATATATGATGCTAGAGTAATACACTTAAGTAAATGACGACGACTACATAGAGATATAGAGAAAAATACAATATTTGGAACTGCATATGCAGTTAACTTCGGGTCAACCAAGGCTTCCACACTTATTCTATTAATAGCTCTTTTGAGTTTTTACTATTTCTTTTAAATATTTAAATTCGAATTAAGCTAATTTTTTGTCCACAAGCCGGATCAAGCCCAACCTCGATCAAGCCTCGAAAGCCAGAGGGCCAATTCGGGTCGAGCTTATAAGCCTTTGTTTCAAATGAGCTTGAAGAATCCTAACTCGACCTTATCCAAATAGCAGGTTGGGTTAGGTTGGCCTCGTGGGCCAAGTGCATTTTGATGACTCTAGCCTACAGTATCGCGAGAGTCTAGCCTGAATTATCCTCAAGCGAACTCCGTCAGTTGTTGTAAATGAAATCGTGCCGAGTTTGAGCCAAACACACATACACAATCGAACTCAAGTAACTCGAACCATGCCGGAAAAAGTTTTTCTTTATGGTACTACTGAGCTTGAGCTGAATTCAACGCCGACTGAAGGGTAAGGCAGCCCAAGCAGTGGCTTTAGGCCCCCAATTTTGGGGGCCCTATTTTTCACTGGTTGTAATTTTATGAATTAATTTTTTGTACAAAAATTATTTATCTTAAGGTTAAAAAGTATAAATTTTAATACAAAAAAAGAAAAAGAATATTTTAATTTGTTACTAATGTTGACTGTTGAGATTTGAATAACCCGAAACGTATAAAAATATCTTTACTTATTTATTTAGTGGATAAAAATTGAAATCACTAGATGATAAAAATCTGAAAAAATATTGACTTAGTCTCAATTAGAACATAATAGTCTTTTTTTTTTTTTTACTTAAAGGTGTCACGATTTTATTGTCACTTTTGAAGAAGTTACAGTTGAAGAAGGAGGGTATATCCATGCCTTCTTTACAAGAGTAGATAGAGTCAAGCAGCTAGTAGTAAAAACTAACACTTCCTCTAAAGCAAAACAACAAAATGTGACAATAAAGCTGGTACATCAAGGCGGCTCATATATAAGCTTGCTTGGTTTTCTCTTCATGACTCGAAAAGTAGGAAGATTCCATCTGTCGGTGTTAAGTAGCCCTTTAACCTGACGAGGTAAGGTCTCAAAATTAGTGTTAATATATACAGCAACAGTCTTGTGGCTCAAGGAAGCCATTCTATCCGCCACTCTGTTTGCTTCCTTGAAACAATGTCTGATGATTATCCCATTATTATGCACCAAAGTCTTTAGCTGTCTCACATTGTTTGCAATCCTCCATGGAGAAGGCCAGGTACCAGTGACGCAATTTTGTAGGAGTAGTGAATCAGTTTCACCAATGATAAGGTTGTGGCCTTTTTGAATGCACCAATTGCTGCCAAATAGTAGTGCACAAGCTTCTGCCCAGTTGCTTGTACCCTGCCCCAACGGTTTGGAGAATGCCATCATGAAATTACCTATGCAATCTCTAATTACACCTCTAGCACCACATTCTCCATTGACACAAGATCCATCACTATTAAGTTTAACGAAAAGGATGGGAGGTTTAATCCATTTGACAGCAATGATAGAGACCTCATCGAGAGGGATGTTGCTCAGATTGCAAATGTCCGACCATTCATCCCCAATTTTGACATTCCCAAAGTTACTCTTAAGATTGTTGACAATGTTAAAAGAAATGAGAGAAATGGATCTAGCTGTGGAGCGTCTTTCCATACTATATTTGGCACTGCATCGTGATCTCCATAGCTCCCATAAAATGAAAGGAGGAAGAATTTAAGAACATAGGAAATGACAGAGTTCCTAGTTCTCAGATTCCAGCAGTTGATAATAAGGGTCTTCATGTTTACAGTCCTGATAGTAACTCCAAGAGACCCAGCAAAGTACTTCCAGATTTTTTAAGCATAGTTGCCTTCGCAAAAAAGATGCTCAACAGTCTCAACACTATTGGTTGTTTCTGCGTTTAAACAACATGAACAAATAGCAGAAACATTGATACCAAACTTACTAATCTTGTCATCAATAGGAAGTCTGTTATGGACTGCCCTCCAAGTTAAGAATGACATTTTGAAAGGGATGTCATTATGCCAAATCTTCGAATCATATTGGTTAGTACTCCTCTTTTGCCTCAGATGGTTCCAAGCAGTGGTTATGGAGAAATTACCAGTGTTTGAACATATCCAATAGGGGATATCCTCATTCTCTGGTGTAAGCATAATTTGCAGATGAATAATCTGCCTTTTTATAGGTTCAGGGAGTTGAACCTGAAGGCAGGACCAGTCCCAATGACCATCAATGAGAACTTCATTAAGCATTAAATTTTGATGGATCAGACCTCCATCAACCTTTTTGTACAGAGTACCAATGTTGGACCAAGTATCAAACCAGAAACTGATGTTTTCCCTGCCAATATACCATAAAATGTTAGAGTCCACTCTCTCCTTTACGTCACACATAGCTTTCCAGCTGTATGAGTTTCCTTTTGCCCAATTCACCGTAAGGGGGTGAATGTTATCAGCATATTTAAACTTCATGAAGTTGGACCATATGGTATTAGTGGTTCTAAACTTCCACCATTGTTTAGCATGAAATGCCAAAGAGATGTCCTCAAGTCTCCTGAAGTTAGCACCTCCTTCCTCAAAGGGAAAGCAGAGATTATACCAAGACACCCAGTGATGTTTTCCCACCTCATTAGTCCCAGACCAGAAGAATCTGGTGATGTATTTCTCAATCGTGTCAATAGTGCCTTTAGGGGAGTCAACTGCAGCTAAAGTGTGGATATTGGAAGCCCGAAGAACATGTCTTATGAGAGTGGCTCTTCCCCCAAATGATAGAAATTTTAGATGCCATCCTCTGATTCTGTTGACCACCTTGGTCACCATGTCAGAGTAGAAGGATAATTTCTTCCTTCCAGAATGTAGGGGGCACCCCAAGTATTTCATAGGGAAGTGATCATACCTCATTTCAAGGATTCTTCTGACCCTATTGATGGTGCTTTGTGCTGTGCCAGGAGACATAGTGAAACAACTTTTGCTCTTGTTGATCAATTGCCCTGAAACCTTTTTATACTGGGATAGAGTCTTTAGAGTCAGCTAAAGTGAATATTTCATGCTGCTACAGAATACGATAGTGTGATCTGCAAAAGACAGGTGATTGATTTTAGGTCCTTGATCATTCATAAAATAGCCTTTGTATCTACTACTGGTGTATAGATTATTAAGCATCTGGGTGTCACGACCCGGATTTCCCACCCTCGGGAGTCGTGATGGCGCCTACTAATGAGAGCTAGGCAAGCCAAATTTAATAACTTTTTCATTAATAACATAATTCCTTTTAACAATTATCGGCAATAATACAAAAGCAACGAAATTAAATAATAAGGGAAAGTCTCAATATTATAGAAAACTGAATAGAAATGCGGAAAATTTCAACAAAGGCCTCTACCCAAGACTGGTGTCACAATACTCACGGACTACTAAGATTTACTACATACAACCGTTTGAAAGAGAGTAACACTGTCTGTCTCGAATACAAGGGATAACAGATCATAAATAAAGATAGAGGAGACACCGGGCCTGCGGACGCCTGCAAGGCTACCTCGGCGTCTCGGAGAACTGGAGACTGGCTCCTGATCTACCACTGCTGTCCGGTGCCTGGATATGTGCAAAAGAGCACAGAGTGTAGTATCAGCACAACCGACCCCATGTGCTGGTAAGTACCTAGCCTAACACCGGCGAAGTAGTGACGAGGCTAGACAGGACTACCACATCAACCTGTATAGTTATATATATGTATCTACAACGGGAAAATAACAAGAACAAACATTTCTAAATGGGAGGGGAACATGCTTCAGGGATAGAAGATAATACAAAATTTTAAAAAAATAATAAAGAACATCAATAATTTAACTCTAACACGGATAAGGGAATAAAAGCAGATTTCACTGTCAAAACATATCTCGTTGCAGGCGTGCAACCCGATCCCATTTCTCATTGTTTCCGTGGTAGGCGTACCACCCACTCCCATTTCATTAAATCTCGTGGTAGGCGTACCAGCCACTTCCATTTCATTATATCAACAGTTCTTCCAAATGAAATTTACTCCAACAAACGCAACAATTTATACGAATTCAATAAGACAACAAGTACATAATAATCATGACTCACTGAAGAAAACAAGTAATGACAAGTAGCAATTAATTATGGGCTTTAATGAGTAAATAGGCAATTTAATATTTAGTATGCTAAATGTCAAGCAGCAATTAAATCACAAAAACATATAGCAATTATAGCCTAATTTCAAAGCATAATGTTGCGCAAGGATACCTCGAGCCGATACTAACAAGTAGCACAATAAAGGAAAATGCCAACATAAAGAAACTCAGTAATAGTGGAATAAGACAACTAATGCACTTGAACCGATAACAACAAGAAAATCAATAAATAGAAGTAGAGGACAACATAATTCAATTATCAGCACAAATCAGGAAAAATCAAAGACAAGTGCACGGCATCACCCTTCGTGCTTTTACTCTCGTCCTCACCAAGCAATTAGAATAATAAAATGTGCACGGCATCACCCTTCGTGCTTTTACTCTCTTTCCTGACATATAATCAATAGAATTGGCACATAATGGTCCATCGTGCGGCACAGCATCACCCTTCGTGCTTTACACTCTTTCCTCACAATAGCAAACAATGCACGACATCACCCTTCGTGCTTTACACTCTTTCCTCACAATAACAAACAATGCACGACATCACCCTTCGTGCTTTACACTCTTCCTCACCCAAACAACAATCACAAACAAGGGGCAAGG
The DNA here is from genome assembly GCF_001879085.1 of Nicotiana attenuata. Classification (NCBI taxonomy): domain Eukaryota; kingdom Viridiplantae; phylum Streptophyta; class Magnoliopsida; order Solanales; family Solanaceae; genus Nicotiana; species Nicotiana attenuata. The sequence goes on along the minus strand of NW_017670558.1, from coordinate 543,061 downwards.
GAATAAACAAAATAATAATAGAAATCCCGGCAAGGGAGCACAATTAAACAATCAAATCCCGGCAAGGGTACAACATCAATAATCTCAACGTCCCGGCAAGGGAAAATAATCAATAAGCAACAATATCCTGGCAAGGGAACAATTTAAATACTCTTTCCCTTTCTTTCACTTTTATTTCATATCTCACTTTACCACTTGAGCCAATGCTCCAAAGGGGTTTAATCATTTCATATACTTTCACATGTGTGATATAACTTGAGCCAATGCTCCTCGATGTTCATAGGTCACAATTTCCTTTCACAAGCTTTTCACAACAAATAGGAGTCATCAACAAGGTAAGAGGAATACAACGAAATCAAGATATTCACAATTTAAAGACTCACGGTCATGCTAGACACCAACGTATAGATACTCGTCACCATGCCTATACGTCGTACTCGACAAGAAGCAATTAGCAAATAAGACTCAACTCCTAGTCCCTCAAGCTAGGGTTAGACCAAACACTTACCTCAATGCCTTGAATACAACTCAAGCCTCAATTATAGCTTTACTCCGCGATTCCACCTCCAATCCGCTCGAATCTAGTCACAAGTCACTTAATTACTTTAATAAACACTAAATGAATCAATTTGAATGCATAAAAAATGAATTTCCCAAAGTTTTTTCCTAAAAATTCAAAAATCGACCCCAGGCCCACGTGGTCAAAACCCGAGGTTCGAAACAAAACCCGGTTACCCATTCCCCCACGAACTCAAATATGTAATTTATTTTGAAATCGGACCTCGAATTGAGGTCCAAATCTCCAATTTTTTGAAAAACCTAGGTTCTACCCAAAACCCCCAATTGCATCCATGAAAATCTTTGATTTTAAGGAGAAAACATGTTAAATGATGTTAATGAATGAAAGAACTGAGTAAAAATTGACTTACAAATGATTTGGAATGAAACTTGTTCTTGAAAAATCGCCTAAGGAATTGTATTGTGAAAGTGGGGTGAAAAATGGCCTAAAATTCGACTAAGTATGAAAATTGCTGGGCTGCAGATATGGGAATTGCGAACTGGGTTCGCAATTGCGAACCCTGCAGGCATGGGAAATGCGACACTTCTGTTCGCATTTGCGAACTCAGGCCTATCAGGCACCCTTCGCATTTGCGAATAAGGTCTCGCATTTACGAGCCCTTGATCTTCGCATTTGCGAGGCATGGCTTCGCATTTGCGAACATTGGAAGGCCTGGGCTGGTTTCGCATTTGCGAACCAGCCTTCGCATTTGCGTGAGCAGGACCTTCGCATTTGCGAATACTGGCTTCGCAAATGCGAAGCCTGCAGATCAGAGATACCAGAATTTTCAAAAATGCAATCCGACACCTATCCAAAACTCACCCGAGCCCTCGGGGCACCAAACCAAATATGCACACAACCTCAACAACATCCTACGGACTTACTCGTGCGATCAAATCGCCAAAATAACATCAAAAACAACGAATCAAACCTCAAAATCACAAGTTTTTCCTCAAACCTCATAAACTTTCAAATTTAGAGTTTTAAGTCCGAAACACGTCAAACGACGTCCGATTTCAACCAAACTTTACAGAAAGCGCTTAAACCATATATAAGACTTGTACCGGGCGCCGGAACCAAAATACGGGCCCGATACCACTGTCTTTTAATCAAATTTCATTTTCATTTTCCTTAATCATTTCCAGAAAATAATTTCACACAAAAATTCATTTCTCGGGCTTGGGACCTCGGAATTCGATTCCGGGCATACACCCAAGTCCCATATTTTCCTACGGACCCTCCGGGACCGTCAAATCATGGGTCCGGGTCCGTTTACCCAAAATGTTGACCGAAGTCAAATTTATTCAATTTAATATCAAAATTTAGCATTTTTCTCACAGAATTCATATTTAAGCTTTCCGGCTACGCGCCCGGACTGCGCATGCAAATCGAGGCAACCCCAAATGAGATTTTCAAGACCTCGGAAGTACGGAATGAATAAGAAAACAGGTGATGACCCTTTGGGTCGTCACACTGGGAAAGTAATTCTGCACAAAGTATAAATAGAGAAGGGGATAGAGGGTCTCCCTGTCTGAGGCCTCTTCCAGATTTGAAGAAGCCATGTCTGCCACCATTCACAATGATGGAATACTAATTGTTAGAAATGAATTTGTGGATTAGATCAATCTATTCTTTTGCAAATCCCAATTTCCTCAGCATGAAACATAGGAAAGGCCAAGAGACTCTGTCGTAGGCTTTAGCCATATCCAGTTTGATCACCACATTAGCTCCTTTCCTTGGTTTGCCAATATCATTGATAAGCTCGTGTGCTAGTAGAATATTTTCAGTTATGGCTCTTCCTTTAACAAAACCACTTTGGTTTTGAGTGATGATTTTGGGCAAAATTTAGCTTAATCTAGCATTTAGAATTTTAGCAATGATTTTGCTAGAAACATTGCACAAGCTGATTGTCCTGATGTCAGAGAAGCTTTAAGGGGCCTCCACTTTAGGAAGCATAATGATACATGTATGTGTGAAGAATTTAGGCAATGTAGCTCCCTGAAAGAAGGAAACCACAACTTCCTAGATATTTTCATGAATAATAGGCCAACATGATTGATAAAATCTACCCGTCAAACCATCTGGACCAGGGGAGCTATCAAGGTCAATAGAGAACACAGCCTCTTTCACCTCCGCTAGATTAGGAATGATAGTAAGATTATCATTTTCTTCACTTGTAACAACTCTTTTTACCACACTTAGGACATTACTATCCTCAACAGTGATGTCGGCAGAAAACAAGTGATCGAAGTAATTGAGAGCCGCATCTGCAAGTTCATTGCTTCCTTAAACCCAGTTGCCTTCCATGTCCTTAATCTTCTAGATAGTTAATCTTTTTCTTCTATTCTTAATGATACCATGGAAGAAATCAGTATTGTAATCCCCCTCTTTCAACCATTTGACTCTGGCCTTCTGCCTCAGAATATTATCCTGAAGCTTAAGATATCGAGTAAAATCAGCTCTGGCCTTGGAAAGATTCATTCTGTTTATAGGACAGTTTTTGGTCAAGGAGGCTTCTTCAAGGCTTCTAATGAGGATTTCCAATTTCTTAGGTTCCTCATAGATATCCCCAAATGCCTCTCTTGACCATGAACTGAGGGAGTTGCACATGTTCTTGATTTTCTGATGAAGAGTATACAGGTGATTTCCTACCACATTAATATCCCATGCATGTTGTACCACATCCAAAAAATCCTTATGCTCAGCCCAGATGTTAAGAAATTTAAAGTATCTTGTGAAATCAGCATTGTTAGCTTTGCAGGTGATAAGTAAAGGGGAATGGTCTGAGCAGGATCTGGACAAGTGAGTAACAGAGGTCCCTCCAAAGCTATCAAACCATTCTGAGTTATATGTTAGCCTATCAAGCCTTTTCCATATGGTGTTAGGAGGGTACCTATTATCACACCATGTATACATGGAGCCAAGGAAACCTGCATCTTGGAGATTGCAGTCAGTTAGGTAGGAGATAAAGTCAAAGCTTTCTTCAAGTCTGTAAGGCCTTCCTCCTATCTTTTCTTCAGCATTGGTGATCACATTGAAATTACCTACGACTCCCCAAGGCCCATTAACTCGATTGGCAATGTTCCTGAGTTCATCCTAGAGAGTACATCTTCTTTGTTCATCATATTTAGCATAGACAATAGACATACAGAATGGGACTGGACTCTGGGATTGAGTAATGTGGACAAGGACATGTTGTTCCTTATCTTCCACAATATCCAATGTGCATTTAGAAGACCAGAAGATCCATATCTTGTTGGAACAGTTGTGGAAGCATGAATGGTAACCTAGCTTCCTTTTGACTTTGTCAATTTTCCTATCTCCCACCATAGGTTCTTGAAGGAACATATATGGAATTTTGTATTCATTCTTAAGAAAACAAAGTCTTTCAGCAGCACCTTTAGACCCTATCCCTCTAATATTCCATGAAAGTGTGCTAATCATTAGAAACATCAGGGGATTGGTTTTGTTCCAGAGAAGTAGAAATTTGTTCTTCCATGGGTGGAGGCACAAAATTCCTAGTATAAGGCTTGGATCCACCTCTTGGGAATAGATTGTTGAAGTAAGTAATATTTTGTTGTATTTGTGTAGGGGTACATTCCATTGATTTCTCTTGGAAGAAATTCCCCGTGTTTCTAACAAATTCATCATCAGACTTAGATGAGTCATAGTCTTCTGAGGAATTGTCCATCACTATATCTGTTTCACAATCTTTGTAGGTAGTATCTTCAAAGTCAGCACCATCTCCCTATTTAACAGGTATTGATACATTGATATTTGGTGCTAGTTCTGTATTACCACCAGATTCGTGCTCTTTTTCTTTGGCCCTGTTGCCATAGGATTTATCTATTAGGATAGGGTTTAAACCAAACATAGGAGTGATTTGAGTGCACGATTGCTGAACCAGTGAGTTTTCATTTTCAAAAGATATGTTCTCAGGAATGAAGACCTTGGAGGAAAATTTCCTTGCTTTCCTGGTTACTTTGGAATTTTTACCTTCTTGAACTTGTAATAAAGAGAGGTCCACCGCTGGGTGATCTTCATCAAACTTTGGGAGCTGAATGTTTATATCCTGTCTTGGATTGTTGCCATTGGTCTTGATCCTTTGGGTATAGTGCTTTTTTTTTTCTTTGCTTCACCTCTGCTTCTTTGTCCCTTCTGGTGTGCTTTGTAAAATCATTGTTCTGGTGCTGAGGGCTGTAGGCATTGGCTGGTCCTACTATATCCATACTTTCTATTTGACCATTGGAATTGTGAGAGATAACCACGAAGTTCCTGGGAATTATATGCTTGGAGGATAGATTTGCTCCTTCGTCATTGGCCGTATTAGTTCTGTTCCCTTTGGCTTGGTCTTGCATTCTTTTGTAAATGTTTTTGTTGTTATTACCCTTACCTTTTTTCTTTGAAACAGTTTGCCATCCCTCATCTTTGGATCCTTCTCCTTGTTGAAATTCAACATTCATCTCTTGTCTGATTATTGTTTTGTTAGGGCAGATTGTGACTCCAGTCTTTCCTTGGTTGACCTCATTGTTGTTTCTCTTTTCCTTAGCTTTGTTGTTGTAGTTGCCGTTAATTTGATCTCTGTTGTCTGCAAACGACTCACTTTTCCTTCCTTCATTTGTCAGCTCAAGATGTAGCACACTACAAGCAGAATTATAGTGACCCTTAATTTTGCAATGGGAGCAATATGATGGAACTGATTCATATTATACTTTCTGACTAAATAACTCCATATCCCCTTCTACATTAGGTCTGGAGAGATCCATCTCAATGCGAATTTTGGCAGTGGTAGGTCTGGATTTAGCTATAGTAGCCTTATCCATGGTGAGGGGGATACCAATAGGCTCGACAATTCGGCAAATGACATCCCATTCATAGAAGTGCCAGGGGAGATCTGGTAGTGTAATCCAAACAGGAGCATGTGAGGACTCTCCATCTGGTTTGAATTTAGTAGTCCATTTTTCAAGAGTCATCACTGTATCTGGACCGATCATTATAAATTTTTTGGAGCTGACATTCATATGATCTTCCAGGTTGTCGAAGTCAATAAATACATTTTTAGGTCGTAAGCACCGATTTTAATAGTTCCTTTTCCTGGAAAGATTTTTGCGAATTCACTTCGGATGATATCGATGGAAGGTCGAATTCTAAGAATCTTACCAACAATCGTCCATTTACACGTCTGAGCTAAGATCTCATTTTCTTCATGAGTGAAAATGACAGTGGGTTTTCCATTGATAACTTCATATGGTCAGTGTAAAAGCTTCATGTTGTTCCTCTTCGAGATTAGGGGTCTATTTCCTAGCGCCCCTTTGTATGAGGTTTGCGGTGTTTCTCCCTGAGTTGTGCCTTTTTGTGTGCCCCCATTTAGAGGTTGCACAAATAAAGGGGGGAATTTCAGATGTGAAATTGGGGTTGTTGCAGAGCTGGAGTTAATATCTCCCTTTTTGGTAGGTTGGTTTTGTTGTTGAATAGCATTTATGAATTGGGGGGGTAGGAGAATTGATTTTAGTTTTTGGCATTGGGTTCAGTGGTGGTGGCGGGTCGGGGAGGACCGGTGTTTCCACCGCTTGATGCATTCGAGGTTGTCAGAACAGTGGGTTTAGACTTAACGATAATAAAACAACGTCTCTATTTTAGAGAGAAGCCAGAGCCTGTTTTGTTTGCTTGTTTCTTGGTCTATGTGGGTATGATTTTTCTACATAATAGTCACTATGACATGATAGCTTATACTTAGTTTTCAATTATATAGGGTTAAAGAAAATACTACAAGTAGAAGATAAGACTCTAATCGATATATGATCACACCCAACTCTAGTCCTAAAAAGGATAAGTGGTCGCTGCAAATATAATCCGGTCTATAAGTCCGAAGTCAAATCCCACAGAGAACTAATGCTTAGCTGCAGTTGTTCAATATCGCTAAGAACCACAAGTCCAAACAATTTTCTAATTATAGAGAATATTCATTTCTTACTAATTAACTAACAACTAACAATGATAAAATTTGAGACAAAATTAAGGAGGTCTAGAGTTATGATTTCCCCAAATGTTGGAATCCTTCCCGCTATGTTCCCAACAATTTCGCCTATGTATTCTCTACTGATCGTGAGCACTTTAGGTGCCGTAATTCTCTTTCCAGCAACTACAACAATTTACTAGACATATTCTTTCGAACTGGCTTTATCTAACTGCTCATTATGACCACGTCAAGGCTTTGTTATTTCTAAACCTACCTTTAAACCCGCTGTATTGATTTCTCGCATACGTTAGGAGTGACGTTGTTCACCAACCACCTAAATATGTATCCTTTCTCAAGCAACACATAATAAATAGGCACAGTCAATCGATGGCCATTCAATCAACAACAATCAACACATAGTTGAACAAGTAGAGAAATCCAACGACTCAATTATATAAAAATATAACAAGAATTTATCCTCCAAAAGGTTCCACCAAAACCCTAGATAACAAATTAGCTATTCATAATAGTATGTAAAACTTTTATACTAAAAGTCATAACCAACAATGAAAAAATAGGAAGAGGAAGGAAAAACTCGTAGAAGAATTCCCCGCCTTGCTCCTATTGTGTCTCTGCCTTCTTAGGTCGAATCTGTGTCAAAAGTATGTCCAACCTCTTCAAAATACCATTTTTCCATGTATATACCAAGTAGGGTCGGGCCCAAATAATTATACCTTCTCCTACGCGAAAAAGGACAATTTTTCAGGTCTGGCCGCTCGCGGTCGCGGTCCGGGCGCGGTATTTTCCCAGTGCACCGCCTCAGTCCGCGTCCAGGTCCGCGGTCGCGGTTTCGACCGCGTTTTTCACCCTGTTTCGTTTGGAATTTGAAAAAACGTAAAACATGAAAGTTGTATTCCATTGAGTTAGCTTTCCAACCATATATTATATAGCCCAAATGGAGTTCGGAGCATAGAGTTATGTCTATTTTACTAGAAAGTGCGCAATATGCCTACTCGAGTCTTCGTTTGTTCTTAACTATCAATTTTGACCCTTGAACACAAACCCGACTTAATTCCTTGGGCTTTTACTTAGACTTCAAAGCTCCAAATCACTTGAATTTATTCCATAACATCTATATAGCTCGGAATCACTCCTACAAGGCATAAAATACACAGTTAGTGCAAAACACTAGCGATTAAAACTCAAACTCAATTAAAGTGCAGTAAATTAGAGTGTAATAAGCGACTAAAATACGCAATTATAGCCTATCATCAACACCCCACACTTAAACCATTGGTCATCCTCAAGTAATCAAACTACACTTTATATAGACACGACCTTTTTAAACCATTCTCCTAACTCATCACACCAAGAGTATTTAAATAGACTAAGCACGAAAGCGTAACATCTTCACCTCAAGATTTAACTCACAAGTACCACACATTATTCACAACTCACCCACTTACTCTACCATAGAGGTCACTGATATTACCTTTCCTTCATGAATCAAGTGCCTCACACAACAAAAGAGAGTAGTCCCAAATTTAAGAACACTTAGGAACTCAAGATAGAAAGAATTCACTCACTCTTAGAAATAACATGCATATGCCACAAAAGATGCACCATAGGCTTGCCCGTAGTGTACTACTCTACTAATCGAGCCCATTTAGTCTAGGATCAAGTAGGACTTTATTTAGTTGTAATGTAGGCTGCGGGACGGGTAGGATACATTTAGATATAAGAGTGACTACACCTCCCTAAGCACTTTAATACATATACTTTAACATTCAACCCCCATACTTATGTCAAACCAAAACTCCACCTTCACATCAATGTATATTACCCCATTCTTCTTTAAGCACACTTACATCAAAAGCCACCACTTATCAAGGATTTTTTTTCCACAACAATCCAACTATTTTTTTCTTTTTTTTTTCCAATTCAAGTGGCTCTTACTTGTTCAAAACAATGCACCTTTCTCCTTATTTCATTAGTTCCACTCAAAAGCCAAACCAGCCACCCCACACTTTAACTTTTACACAGTTCATAAACAATTCAAGTGCTCATGAGAGGTTACAATGGTTCAAATAGATGGTTAATTCAAACAAATGGGTAAGACTTGTAATGTGGTTGCCAAAGAAACAGGATTACAGGCTCAAAGGGGTTAACTACGATACATAACAATTAGGCGGGTAAAATATACATATCTGGCTCAACAAAGAAACGCCTATATCACTTCCAAGACTGAACAAAACTACTATTTTGCTTTGCAAACACACGGGGCAAGTTCTAGGCATCAAATGCAATGCACAGAATAACACCCAAACCTCATACACACATGGCACATAACTCACTCAAGATTGGTCTCGTCAAGACACTCTAGTCAAAGCAGTTAAGCAAAGTTAAGAATATACAATTTAAGGTAATTATACAAGAGTCAAAAACTGAGCCTAAGCGTCACAACCAAAGTACTCACTATTCTCAAGGCATAACAAAGTCAAGAAATATTGCTTCAATTCAAAACACAGCACAATGGCTCCTATTCCAAAAAAAATTAGCTACACCCGGTTCAAACAAAACCCTTGGAAAAGAACCGCGAAACAAAGAAAAATCAAGGGGGAATTACTACACTACCTACAAAGAAAATCTTTTTTTTTTCTTTAGACTTAAATCCCTCAAGAAAATTATCTAGGATATCCATCGTCGCTTTTTTTTCTCGTTTTTCTAAAAAAAATATTATTCAATTAAAGAAATACAACTAAAATAGCATAGAACGTCACCCAGACAATCTCCTCATGTAACGACCCGACCGGTTGTTTTAAGAATTTATGCCCCGATCCCTTATTAACTGCATTCCCCGTATTTGTTTTTGCTATTATAAGTTGCCGGGAGGATTTAATTTGAGTTTCGGAGTGTTTTGGGACACTTAGTCCCTAAATGAGAATTTAAGTTTTAGAATTTGGACCGTAGTCGGAACAGGGTGAAGACAGCCTCGGAATGGAATTCCGTTGGTTCCGTTAGCTCCGTTGGGTGATTTCGGGGTTAGAAGCATGTTCGGATTGTGTTTTGGTGGCCGTAGCTTATTTAGGCTTGAAATGCCGAAAGTTGAATTTTTAAAGTTTTCGGTTCGATAGTGAGATTTTGATATCGGGGTCGGAAAGGAATTCTGGAAGTTGGAGTAGCTCCGTAGTGTTGAATGTGACGTGCTTGCAAAACTTTTGGTCATTCGAACGAGGTTTGATAGACTTCTTGATCGAAAGCGTAAATTGGAAGTAGCTCCATAGTGTCGAATGTGACGTGCTTGCAAAATTTCAGTTCATTCGAACGTGGTTTGATAGACTTTAAGATCGAAAGCACAAAATTGGATGTTTTTGGAATTCTTAGGCTTGAATTCGATGATGATTTGGTGTTTCAATGTTGTTTGAGGTGTTGTGAAGATTGGTATAAGTTTGGATAGTGGTATATGACTTGTTCGTGCTGTTGGTTGAGGTCCCGGGGGCCTCGGGATGATTTCGGATGGTTAACGGGAGATTTTGGGTTGGGTTTGGCAGCTGAAGTTGTTCTATTGCTGTCATAACCGCACTTGCGGCTAGGATCGCAGGTGCGGACTCGCAGAAGCGGACATGGAGCCGCAGATGCGGCCACAAGTGAAGGCAGCAGAAACCGCACAAGCGGTAGGTGTACCGCACCAGCGGGACCGCAGATGCGGAATCTGGGTCGCAGGTGCGGAGAAGGAGACTTTAGTGAAAACCGCAGAAGCGGTTCCCTTGACCGCAGAAGCGCTAGCGCAAAAAGGGAAATTGACCGCAGGTGCGCAAAGCCTGGGTCAGAAAGTATAAAAGATTTCCTTCGCGATTTTTGGTCATTTTTCTCAATATTTCATTCGGGGAAGAGCTTTTGGGAGCAATTTCAAGGGAGATTTTCAGAGAGATTCATTGAGGTAAGGTCCTTGGTTCCTAAACTCGTTATTATGGTGATTTTTATCGTTGTTAGCATGAAATTTAAGGAAAAAATCAGTGGTAAATTGTGGTTAGGGTTTGGTTAATTGAAGAGTTTTGAGTGGTGATTTGAGGGACCATTTGAGGTCCGATTTTGGTACTCTTGGTATGGCTGAACTCATGAGAGTGTGAGGATTCCGAATTTGTAAATTTTACCCGATTACGAGATGTGGGCTCGGGGGCGTTTTGGTCATTTTTCCTAATTTCGCGTATTAGCTTAGAATTTAATTAGCGGAATCAGTTACTTGAAGTTATATTTACATTATGCAACTGAATTGAATAGATTTGGGCCATTTGGAGTCGAGTACTCGTGGCAAGAGCGTTGTTTCGGGTTGATTTTGAGCCGGTTCGAGGTAAGTGGCTTGCCTAACCTTGTGTGGGGGAACTTCCCTTAGGATTTGGTATTGTTGATATTTGAAATGCCTTGTACGTGAGGTGACGAGTGCGTACTTGTGCTAATTGTTGAAAATCCTGTTTTCGTCAAGTAACTCTAATTGTATTTCCTTTCCTGCTTATACTACTTGCAATTTAAGCCTGCTGTTAGCTTAGGGAAGCATGTCTAATTGCCTTAATTGCTTTATTTGCTCAAACTGCCTTATTTGGATTATGTGCAGCATGCTAGGTTAGAAATACCTATTTTACCTTGGTATGAAATTGGAATTGAATTGAGTATTCTTCATGTTGCTGCTGTGTGTTTATTTTGGGACTACGGGATGGTATCCCGGGAGATCCCCCTGCCTATTTACTTTAGGACTACGGATTGGTATTCCGGGAGCTCCTCCTGCACTTTTATATCGGAACTACGGGACTGCACCCGGTAGATTCCCCAGTACTGGGTATTTACATTTGGGACTACGGATCGGGATTCCGGTAGATCCTCGCGCACTATGAGTTGGACTACGGGACGGTATCCCGGGAGATCCACTGGATATTTATGTTTGGGACTACAGGACGGTATCGTGGGAGATCCCCGATTGTTATCTTTATGCTGAGCCGTATTCTTTCCGTGATTACTTCAGCCTCTGTAATAGTTGTTGTTATTCTTATTGTCCAGTGTTATTTCACACTGTTACCATTTGATTATATTGTCGTATTCTATACTATTTTATCTCATTTTTCAGCTATAATGAGTAGGGCCCTGACCTTCCTCGTCACTACTCGACCGAGGTTAGGCTTGGTACTTACCGCTGTGGTGTACTCATGCCCTTCCTGCGCATGTTTTTCATGTGGAGATCCAGGTACTTTGACTCATCCCTACTACCCTTGAGGCGGGGTGATCCATCAGAGACTTCGAGGTATGTCTGCCGCATCCGCAGACCGAGGATTCCCTTTCCATTCTCTCTCATAGTATTAGCCTTTCTGTATTTACTTTTGTTTAGACACTCTAGAGTTAGAACACTGTAGTTATTCCACAGCTTGTGATTTCATGAGATTCCGGGTTTTGGGAAATGTAGTTTCAGTTTGAGAGTTGTATTGTATATGCCGAGCGGCATCTTTAAACCTTCACTATGTTTATTTCGCAAGTTTTTATTTGTTTTATTCTGTTGTTCCTTTTTCCTCAATTTGTTAGGCTTACCTATTCATAGAGACTAGGTGTCGTCACGATAGTTCACGGAGGGCGAACTGGGGTCGTGACACCTCACCCCCACACTTAAAATTGTGCATTGTCCCCAATGCACACCACACTAATAAGAGGGTAAAAGAGACTCCCTGGTAGGCCAAAGGCCGACGCACTAACAGCTCATGGGGTACTCAGACTTCTTCCAGGCTTGGTCCTTCGTGCGGGTACCTCACACTTAGTTCCAACCATTTGGTTTGTTGTTGCATCCTTCCAATAGCTTTGTTTTCCATGTTCCTAGAATATAAAAAATTGACACTACAAAAATAATACAATTAATAAAAAAAGCAGTAAAGTTGGGTTGCCTCCCAACAAGCGCTTGATTTAACGTCGCGACACGACATGAATCACTTTTTGTCTCCACCTCGAGCTTATGAATTGAACCCCAAGTTTTGCTTTACGCTTATAATTATGCTCTTGGGGCGGTGGAACGAATCTAACTGGCCCAAGGAAATAATGTAGTATTCTGCACTCCTTGGCCTTTGTATGAGGTATGTAATCCTGACTTTCTGGCAAGAAGAATTCCAAAATATATGCACCTTGTTCCTTATTCCTTGACTCTTCAATTGGTTCGGATGACTCTATTTCCATATCATCATCAAAACATAATGTGGAAAAATGTTTGGAGTGTGGACCAATGCGCTCACACACATGAACTTCAGGACTTTCAGCATCCTCAACATCAATGATACTAGAGTCAACAAAATTTATATCCTCAATGTCCTTGGCTGACTCTAGTCTCACTTCTTCAACATCGCCATCCTCAAATTCTAGTTGGTTAGATTGTTGGTTTTCTACTCTGACCTCCTCCATTTGCACCGCAATTCGGCATCTAATTCATGCTCTTATTGGCTACTATCCACAATATTGGCTTGTTGAGCGTTAACTACCTCAACTAGTAGAATCACTTGTGCCTCCAGGTTGCGAATAGCAGCATCTTGACTTTGTATGTGCAGTTGTTTCTCATTATTTTATTCCACAAGGAACCTTAGCATGTCCTTGATCTTTTTCAGGTCATCAACGTCCCTAAATTCTTTGTTCCTATTAACTTCACAAGAAAAAGAAGAACCATCAAAGTAAGAGGTTAGGGGAAGATAAGAAATATAAGCACAACCATAAAAGTGACTATCTTGACCACCACAAATATCACACACATTTCACACATAAGATTGAGTTGGTGCACATAACTCGTTCTCGGGAATATTTTGATAATTTTGCCATGGGTGGTTTTCTTCACAATATGCATGAGAAGGATTAAAAGTAGAATTACCAACATCCAAACTCCCATAATTCCAGGATGCCATGTTTCTCAAATTAACAAGTAAAACAAAAATATAAAAAAATCAAATACAACAAAACAAAAATAAAAGTTCAAATTTGCAACCTAGAAATATGTACACCTACAGCTACACCGTTAGTTCCCCGGCAATGGCACCAAAATTTGATCACACCCAACTCTAGTCCTAAAAAGGATAAGTGGTCGCTGCAAATATAATCCGGTCTATAAGTCCGAAGTCGAATCCCACAGAGAACTAAGGCTTAACTGCAGTTGTTCAATATTGCTAAGAACCACAAGTCCAAACAATTTTCTAATTATAGAGAATATTTATTTCTAACTAATTAACTAACACTATTATAAAGCAGTAAAATTATCAACTAACAATGATGAAATTTGAGACAAAACTAAGGAGGTCTAGAGTTATGATTTCTCCAAATGTTGGAATCCTTCCCGCTATGTTCCCAACAATTTTGCCTATGTATTCTCTACTGATCGTGAGCACTTTAGGTGCCGTAATTCTCTCTCGAGCAACTACAACAATTTACTAGACATATTCTTTCGAACTACGCTAGTTGGCTTTATCTAACCGCTCATTATGACCACGTCAAGGCTTTGTTATTTCTAAACCTACCTTTAAACCCGTTGTATTGATTTCTCACATACGTTAGGAGTGACGTTGTTCAACAACCACTTAAATATGTATCCTTTCTCAAGCAACACATAATAAATAGGCACAGTCAATCGATGGCCATTCAATCAACAACAATAAATACGTAGTTCAACAAGTAGAGAAATCCAACGGCTCAATATAAAAATATAACAAGAATTTATCCTACAAAAGGTTCCACCAAAACCCTAGATAACAAATTAGCTATTCATAATAGTATGTAAAAGTACAATACTAAAAGTCATAACCAACAATGAAAAAATAGGAAGAGGAAGGAAAAACTCGTAGAAGAATTCCCCGCCTTGCTCCTATTGTGTCTCTGCCTCCTTAGGTCGATTCTGTGTCAAAAGTATGTCCAACCTCTTCAAAATACCATTTTTCTATGTATATATACCAAGTAGGGTCGGGCCCAAACAATTATACCTTCTCCTACGCGAAAAAGGATAACTTTTCAGGTCTGGACGCTCGCGGTCGCGGTCCGGGCGCGGTATTTTCCCAGTGCACTGCCTCAGTCCGCGTCCAGGTCCGCGGTTGCAGTTTCAACCACGTTTTTCACCCAATTTCTTTTCGAATTTGGGCAAATGTAAAACATGAAAGTTGTAGCCCTTTGCGTTAGCTTTCCATCCATTATATAGCCCAAATGGAGTTTGGAGCAAAGAGTTATGTCTATTTTACTAGACAGTGCACAATATGCCTACTCGAGTCTTCGTTTGTTCTTAACTATCAATTTTGACCCCTGAACACGATTCCGACTTAATTCCTTGGGCTTTTACTCAGACTTCAAAGCTCCAAATCACTTGAATTCATTCCATAACATCTATATAGCCCAAAATCACTCCTACAAGGCATAAAAAATACAGTTAGTGCAAAACACTAGTGATTAAAGCTCAAACTCAATTAAAGTGCAATAAATTAGAGTGTAATAAGCGACTAAAATACGCAATTATAGTCTATCATCAATATACCTAATAAGATTAGAAGACTGTATTTTTTTTAAATATCTATATTCCTTATAGAGTAATATCACTTTAACAGTTGCATCCTAGGAAAGAAGTTTTTCCAAATTAAAATTGATAAAATCTTGTATAGGATCAATAATGTCTCATGAGAAGCTAAATGGATCAGATTAGCAATATTATCAGTTGAAAAATAATTATTAGAATAACTCAATTATAAGAAAATTATTAAAAATTTTGTATCAAACAAAGTTGCGAAAATAAACTTCAACTAAAATATATAATTTTTCTTAAAAAAATTAAAGCCTTTCATCAAAATTTGGCTTTAGGCCACCAATAATGTTGAGTCACCCCTGGCTGAATTTTTATCAAACTCTATTTGTAAAATAATTCAGGAGAATATAAAATAACGTATAAGCAGAAATGAAAAACATAAACAAAATTTAATCCGAGCCCACTGAATTCACAGTGTTTCCTTAAGGAATTTAATCCCCTCCTAGTACCCAAGGTTGTGGATTATTTTCTCTTAGGATAGAACGAATTACACACTGGTGTAGCGGTATTTCAAACTCAGTGTTTCAGCAAACACAAAGATCAGTAGCAAATCACACTTATTGTTGCTTAGTAGTTAAAACAATGCAGAAAAAAGGAGGAGAAGTCAGAAATTCATATGGAAAATCTGAGAGAATGGACTTCAATTTATATCCCCAACCTGTTGAGTTCAAATGAAGAGTTGTAACTCTTCAGTGGTTAGTTACGTAAATGGCCATGGCCATTTACGCAAATTAAAACGGGCAGAGGAAACATTTTTCCGTTACAAAAAATGGACAGTCAATGAAACGGATAATTTGAATTATTAATCTTCCGTTACAGACACGGATTACGTTATATTTACTATTAACAAATAAATTTGGTCCAAAAAATTAATCAATCAATCATTTGACCAAATCCAAATCCAAAGCCGAAGCAGAAGCCAAAGCAGAAGCCGAAGCCGAGCCGAGCGAGCGACGAAGACGATGGCACGAGGCTTGCTTTCTTCTTAACTCTTTAAGAGCTACAGGAAGAGCAATTGTATATATACCCATCAAAAACCTTTTCCTCCTCCAATATGGGACAATGTCCCATTGTCAAGGGGGAAACTTAAAATTTCACTCAAAAATTTCATTTTCCCTCCATTTCCCATTCACCATCTTTTAAGCTTATTTTAGCTTAAAAGCCTCAAAAAACCCCACATGAATGGGGAATGGCTCTATCACGGTAATATGCATGAAAAACTGTGTGATTCTCAAGCAGGGATTAATTGCATCTGGATAAGTAGGTTTCCCTTTGAACTTTCCGTAGTGAACTTATGTCGGATATACTCGGTCAATCGGTAGATTTGATATCTTTGAATCGTCGAACTTTGTTGTATACCTAGACAACCATAAGTCACACAACCAAACCCTTAACCGTCTTTGATTCTCATTGTCGTGTTCTTTTCAGCCATGAACACTGCCTGGTTTCATAAGTGCGTAGAGAACTAGCCTTACAAAATTCTCCTTGAATCGGCTAACACTTCACACTTATATAGGTGATTCCTAAATGTGTCATCCCGTAGATACACTATTTGATATTCCCCGTATCAAATTTAGAAATCATTAAAAATCCTTAATGCTTTATCCTTGGTACTTAACATTGTCTCATCACGAGAATGGACCAAAATTTTAGTTGACGATGTTGAAGCGTCATTAATGACTTTGTTTGATCTCCTTGAACCTAGATCTTGGGATCTCCAGTCTTCTAGGTAGAGTTACCGCCACAATGACTTGTTCTCGGCCATAGTCCCATTCCTCTCGATGATTTCTCAACTACCTCTCTAGTTAGGCCTTTTGTAAGTGGATCCAACATATTATCACTTGACTTTACGTACTCAATCGTGATAATTCCTCTAGAGAGTAGTTGCCTAATGGTTTTATGTCTTCATCGTATATGACGAGATTTACCGTTATACATAACGCTCCCAGCCCTTTCAATTGCTGTTTGACTATCGCGATGTATGCATATTAGAGCAAACGGTTTGGGCCAAAATGGAATGTCTTCCAAGAAATTCCGGAGCCATTCAGCTTCTTCACCGGCTTTATCTAAGGCTATGAACTCAGCCTCCATTGTAGAGCGGGCAATACAAGTTTGTTTGGACGACTTCCAAGACACCGCTCCTCTACGAATAGTGAATACATATCCACTTGTGGACTTAGAATCAGTTGAATCGGTGATCCAATTTGTATCACGGTATCCCTCAATCACCGCGGGAATATTTACTGTAGTGCAAAGCAAAGTCCTGGGTATGTTCTAAATATCCCAAAACTCGTTTCATTTCCATCCAATGAGATTGACCTGGATTGCTCGTGTATCGACTCAATTTACTTATATCACAAGCTATATTTGGTCGTGTACAATTCATGATATACATTAAGCATCCAAACACACGAGCATAGTCCAATTGTGATATGCTTTGGCCATTGTTCTTTGCTAATGCAAGATTCACGTCAATTGGAGTCTTTGCAACTTTAAACCCTAAGTGCTTGAAGTTTTCAAGTACTGTCTTAATATAATGAGATTGTGACAATGCTAGACCTTGAGGAGTCTTATGGATCTTAATCCCTAGAATTAAATCAGCAACTCTTAAGTCCTTCATATCAAACTTGCTAGTTAGCATACACTTAGTTGCATTTATATTGGCAATGTCATTACTCATTATCAGCATATCATCCACATATAAGCAAACAATGACTATGTGATTTGGAACATTTTTAATGTACACACATTTATCACATTCATTTATCTTAAAACCATTTGATAGGTCATTATTTGGTTAAATTTCGCATGCCATTGTTTGGGTGCTTGTTTTAGTCCGTAAAGGGACTTAACAAGCCTACATACATTCTTTTCTTTACCTGGAACCACAAATCCTTAAGGTTGTTCCATGTAGATTTCTTCCTCTAAATCTCCATTTAAGAATGTCGTCTTAACGTCCATTTGATAAATTTCAAGACCATAAACTGCAACTAATGCTACTAACATTCGTATGGATGTAATTCTTGTAATTGGAGAGTATGTATCAAAGTAAACAAGACCTTCTCGTTGTCTATACCCTTTGACTACAAGTCTTGCCTTAAATTTATCAATACTGCCATCATCTTTCATTTTCCTCTTAAAGATCTATTTAGAACCCAAAGGTTTATTTCCATGAGGAAGATCAAAGAATTCCATGTATGGTTGTTCAATATGGATTCTATTTCACTATTGACTACCTCTTTCCAAAAACAATGATTCCGAAGAAGACATAGCTTCTTTAAACGTTTGGGGCTCATTTTCCAATAAGAAAGTCACAAAATCTGGTCCAAATGAAGTAGACGTTATTTGACGTTTACTACGTCTTGGATCCTCCTGATTAAATGTACTTTCTTTTGTTTCTTCCCGAGGTCCTTTAGATCCTTCACCAATCGACTCACATTCCTTTTTATACGGATATATATTTTCAAAAAAACTCAGCATTATCTGATTCTATAACCGTATTAGTATGAATGTCGGGATTTTCTGATTTATGAACCAGAAATCAATATGCTTTACTATTAGTCGCATATCCTATGAAAACACAACCAACGGTTTTCAGTCCTATGTTTACCCTTTTGGGTTTAGGAACTTTCACTTTTGCCAAACACCCCCACACTTTAAAATAATTCAAGTTGGATTTCCTACCTTTCTATTTTTCATATGGAATGGATTGTGTTTGGCTGTGGGGTACTCGATTTAGTATCCGGTTAGCCGTAAGAACGGCTTCCCCCCACAAGTTCTGTGGCAAACCAGAACTTATCAACAATGCGTTCATCATCTCCTTTAATGAACGATTCTTTCTTTCCGCAATCCCATTGGACTGGGGCATGTAAGGGGCTATTGTTTGATGAACAATTCCATATTCTAAACATATTTGCTCAAAAAGATATTCATATTCACCCCCTATCACTTCTTATCATTTTGATTTTCTTATTAAGTTGCGTTTCAACTTCACTTTTGTATTGCTTGAATGCGTCTATTGCTTCATCTTTACTATTAAGTAATTAAACATAGCAATATCGAGTACTCTCGTCAATAAAAGTTATGAAACACTTCTTTCCGTCGCGAGATGGTATTGACTTCATGTCGCAAATATCTGTGTGAATTAAGTCTAAAGGATTTGAATTCCTTTCAACTGACTTATAAGGATGTTTAACATAATTAGATTCCACACATATTTGACATTTTGATTTGTCGCATTAAAACTTAGGCAATACTTCCAAGTTAATCATTTTCCACAAGGTTTTGTAATAAACATGACCCAAACGTATATGCCATAAATTATTTGACTCAAGTAAGTAAGAAGAAACTGATATTTTATTATTATTCTCAACAACCATTACATTCAGCTTGAAAAGGCCCTCAGTGAGGTAACCTTTTCCTACAAACATCTCTTCTTACTTATTACAACCTTATCAGATACAAAGACACATTAAAACCTGTTCTTAACAAGAAGTCCAGTAGAGACTAAGTTCTTTCTAACATCGGGAACATGAAGGACTTGTTCAGAGTCACCACCTTGCCAGAAGTCATTTTCAGAAATATCTTCCCACATCCTTCAATTTTGGCCGTTGCAGAATTTCCCATAGAAAGCGTCTCTTCGGGTCCAATGGGAGCATATGTAGCAAACGCTTCTCTAACGACACAAACATGGCGAGTGGCTCCAGAATCAATCCACCACTCCTTAGAATTTCCCAACATGTTTCATTCAGAAAGCATATCACACAAGTCATCAACATCTTCGTGCTTTTTAAGCATGTTTGCTTGACCCTTCTTCTTGTCTTTCTTCGGAGCTCGACAATCTGTAGATTTGTGTCCAGCTTTTCCACAGTTGTAGCAATTTCCATTGGACCGCTTCTTGCTTGGGTTGCTTTTCGGTCCTGAAGCCTGCTTCCTCTTTCTCTTATTTTGAGGAGTATCCTCAATAATGTTTGCTCCCATTATTGTTGAGTTTCCACGACCTCTCTTTTTAGCAGATTTATTGTCCTCTTCGATTCTCAACCGAATAATGAGATCTTCAAGCGACATCTCCTTGCGTTTGTGTTTTAAGTAGTTTTTAAAGTCCTTCCACAAAGGAGGCAACTTCTCAATCATCGCTGCAACTTAGAATGCTTCATTGATGACAAGAATATAATCGCTGCAGCTTCAAACCCGACATCTTCAGTTTTGTATTTCCTTTCAAGCGCAATCCACAGTTATTTTGACGTCTCCACACCACTGCAGACGTTATACAGATCGTCCTGCATTTCGCTAAGAATATAATTCTTGCACAAAAAATCAGAATGCTTCCACGCCTCAATCACGAGAAAGCGTTCATTATCTGAAGTTTCATCGAGTAGAACAGGAATATCTTCCTTAATGAACTTCTGTAGACTTAAAGTCGTCAAGTAGAAGAACATCTTTTGCTGCCACCGCTTGAAATCAATCACGAAAAATTTTTTGGGTTTTTCTGCCGGTGTTGTTCAGCTTGTCGATGCATTGGCAGCCACCATATGAACAATCTGGTTCCCGTTGCCATTCGTCATTTCTGTAAAAGAATGACACAACCAAACGTTAAAATCACGTAGATTTTAATCTCCAATGGAGTAGAAAACCACAAAGGTTTGTCTCCAGAAACAGTGAATATAACACAAATACAGAAAATAGTTAAATTCCTTAAGCTTGTTATCAAACTGTATTTGTAAAAAAATTCTAGAGAATATAAAATAACGTATAAGCAGAAATGAAAAACAAAAACAAAATTTAATCCGAGCCCATTGAATTCACAATATTTCCTTAAGGAATTTAATCCCCTCCTAGTACCTAAGGTTATGGATTATTTTCTCCCAGGATAGAACGAATTATACACTGGTGTAGCGGTACTTCAAACCCCAATGTTTCAGCGAACACAAAGATCAGTAGCAACTCACACTTACTGTTGCTTAGTAGTTAAAACAATGCAGAAGAGTTGTAACTCTTTAGAAATTAGTTACGTAAAACGGCCATGGCCATTTACGCAAATTAAAACGGGCAGAGGAAATGTTTTTTCGTTACAAAAAACGGACAGTCAATGAAACGGATAATTTGAATTATTAATCTTCCGTTACAGACACGGATTACGTTAATATTTACTATTAACAAATAAATTTGGTCCAAAAAATTAATCAATCAATAGATCATTTGACCAAATCCGAAGCCGAAGCCGAAGCCGAGCGACGACGGCGCGAGGCTTGCCTTCTTCTTAACTCTTTAAGAGCTACAAGAAGAACAATTATATATATACCCATCAAAAACCTTTCCTCTTCCAATATGGGACAATGTCCCATTGTCAAGGGAAAATTTAAAATTTCACTCAAAATTTCATTTTCCCTCCATTTCCCATTCACCCACTTTTAATTTATTTTAGCTTAAAAACCTCAACAGAATTGAGTAGACTTTTAAATGTTTTCTTGCGCATACTATCCTCTTAGAAGAAATTAATTTCAACAATAAAATAATTCATTAAGAAAAATACTTAAACTAATAACTAAATTGGTAGTTGATTCAAATGATATTGAATGATATAAATTGTTAGTATATAGGGGAGTAAATCGAATAGTTAGCCCGTGCTTTTCACTCTTGTTTGACAAAATGATATTGCATAGCCGCTCTCAAATCAATAACTGATATATATATATATACATATATATATATATATATATATATATATATATATATATATATATATATTATATGTTATATGTTATAACAAAAGTTATACAAATTTTATATACTTTTTTGATTATTATAAATAAATTCTAGTACGGACTAAAAGTGATAATACCTCCGTTGTTTGGCACAACGATATAGAAAAAAGATACTACAAACGATTTAACTTTAGCATATTAATAGAACTCGGACAGGTACAACTTGTATAGGGAACTTTTTGGGAAATTGCGACGTAGAGACTTAATTGTCATTTCTTACGTAAGAAAAAGAAAAGAAAGCAAACACGTACAACTTGTATTTTGTCTCTTTCCGCCCCAAACCACAAAAGCAATGAACTAACCCCTCGAACTTAGGGGATATATGCCCTTTACCATATATCCTAAGTTGCAGCTAGCGCCTAGCTGCACCGCCCGAATAGCCCACAGAACTATAGTTTACAATTAGGGAAAAAATTCAAAAATAGCCAGATTTACCACTGGTCGTTGAAAAATAACCAAGTTTCAAAAGTCATCGAAATTTAGCCACTTTAAATTTGAGCGAAAAAATTGTTCAAAATCCGGAAAAATATGCCCGCAAATTTTACGGGAGTTCCAGCATAAGTATGCTTGAACTCCCGTAAATTTTACGGGAGTTCCAGGATAACTATGCTGGAACTCCCGCAAATTTTACGGGAGTTCAAGCATAATTATGCTGGAACTCCCGCAAATTTTACGGGAGTTCCAGCAAGTATAATTGTCCAGTATAATATACTGGAGTTTGGAGCACTGGTGCTCCAGTCTCCCGCAAATTTTACAGGAGTTAGCAAAGTATACCGGTCCAGCATAATATGCTGAAGTTCGTACACAAATGCACCAGAACTCCCGTATATTATACTGGACCGGTCCCTGTTGCAGCAAAATAGTGGTTATTTTTCATTGACTTGATAAACGCTGGCTATTTTTCATTGACCAGTGTGAAAACTGGCTATACCATGATATTTCGCCTACAATAAGCCCCTGTTTGGCCATACATTTTCCCAAATTTAATTTGAAATTTATTTTCAAATCCCATGTTTGGCTATAAATTTGATCCACATTTTGGCCAAAACTCAAATCACATATTTGAAATCTCAAATTCAGCTAATAAGCTGAATTTGGGCCAAATTTCCAAAACTTGGGAATTATATACATGTT
This sequence comes from Nicotiana attenuata, assembly GCF_001879085.1. Taxonomy (NCBI): domain Eukaryota; kingdom Viridiplantae; phylum Streptophyta; class Magnoliopsida; order Solanales; family Solanaceae; genus Nicotiana; species Nicotiana attenuata. Next base: position 520,073 of record NW_017670558.1, on the reverse strand, counting down.
TTCCCAAAAAAATGTTGAAAAATATGTTTTGAAATCGTATGTCCAAACACATTTTCATCTTCAAACCAAACTTCACCCAAATCAGATTTTTCAAAATAAATTTGGGATCTATGGCCAAACGCTAGCTTAGTAGTTTGATAAGACCACAAATGGCCGAGAGTGATCTTCCACTTTCTCTCTCTCTATATATGCATGTTGAAACGTACGGTTCCTACAAATATCCATATTTAATAAATGGCTCCCTCGTTAATGAGCAGAAACGGAGTGGAAAAAAACGACAAGACGTTTCACAAGTTTTTTGAAACATGGCTAGCTGAGCAGAACCAAGAATTGAAAGAGCTTGTTTCTGTCTCGAGAGATGTAAGCAAAGGCAACAATATTGTGGTGGAAGAGAGGGTTTTGCTGCCACTCATTGAACGTGTTATACAACACTATGAGGGGTATTATGGGGAGAAGTCAAAATATACAGAGGAAGATGTTTTTGGGATGTTAAATCCCACATGGAGGAGTAATCTTGAGGGAGCTTTCTTATGGATTGGAGGTTGGAGACCAAGTATGGCCTTTCACTTGCTCTATTCAATATCAGGGTTGCAATTCGAACCTCGTCTTCCCCAGTTGATTAGAGGAATCACAACAGGTGACTTAGGGGACCTCTCCCCTGACCAAATAGGTAAGCAAGTGGTCAATCAAACACTCTTGCTTCGTCAGAAAATTATATTGTATATGTAGGTTAAAATATTACTCCCACTATGTCCCAAAAAGGATAATCCTTTTCCGATACTGTAAGTCAAACGAGCTGTTATATATATATATATATATATATATATATATATATATATATATATATATATATATATATATATAAAACTTAAATCATCTATTTGAATTCATAGTCAAAATTAAGAAGTTTGATTTTTGAAATTCGAAAAGTATTAAGTATCCTTTTTCAAACAAAAATATTATAAAAAGGGCAGATCGGTGCATTAAGCTCCCGCTATGAGAAGGGTCCGGAGAAGAGTCGGACTGCAAGGGTTTATTGTATGTATCAGTGGCGGAGTCACGTTATATGAAAGGGTGTCAAATGACATCCCTTCGTGGAAAAATACACTGTGTAGGTAGGTAAAAAAAAAATTTATATGTATATATACTATGTATTGACTACCTTAATTTCCTGGTATGTTTACTTTTATATATTTTGACATCCCTTAACGAAAATTCTGGCTCCGCCACTGGTATGTATTACCCAACATTTATGCAAAAGACTGTTTTCACGGCTCGAACCGTGACATCTGGTCACATGGCAACAACTTTACCGGTTATGAATATTCAAATTTCTTTCCAAAAGAATTTATTTACTTTTTTCAAAGTGTGAACACCTATAGTGAAATTTCTGCCTACGCCTCTGTAGGTAAGGTTGATGAACTGCAAAAGAAAACTATAAGGGAGGAGAAAGATTCGAGTGAGAAACTAGCCAGGGTTCAAGAAACAGTTGCAGATGCATCAATGGTGGAGTTATCCCATATTGTGACTCAGCTGATGATGATTAGTGGAAGTGGAGGAGGAGGAGGAAAAATACTAGAGGAAGAAGTGGAAGCAAATCTGGCAACTAAGGAGGAAGGTCTTGTAATAATCCTACAAAAGGCAGATAATCTAAGGCTAAACACTCTCAAGGAGATTTTAACCATTTTGACACCAACTCAAGCGATTCATTTCCTGATTGCTGCTGCTGAGCTCCATTTAAGGCTTCATGAGTGGGGTAAGAAAAAGGATGCAGCCGCCCTCCACTCTGATGCGGATCCGAAATTTTAATTAAGTAAATTTTAATATTTTAAAGTATTTTAATTAAATAAATTTTAGTATTTTAAAGTTATGATTTCATACGTATACACACTCCTGAATTGTGTTAGTTCGGGAAGCTACTTATAAGTATGATCTAGATCGCGGCTGGTCTTATGTAGGGTTGTTGTAAATTCTAAACACTAATAGTTTGTATGTGTATCCACGTGTAGCAAAATGGTACTAGTAGCTAAAAATGAAAAAAATATATACTATATAGTCTGGTTGTAGAAAAATGCTTATTAAATTTCAGAAGCCTTTCATTTGTGATAACTAACAACAGAAAACTACTCAATTTTTTGTTTTATTTTATATGTCATTTTTTCTGTTTTAATCAGTTTAAAAAATGACACATTTTTATATATAAAGGAAATTATAGTACTACTTGCCTCGCAATTATTGGTAGTTCTTTTGTCACGATCCAAAATCTAACATGTCGTGATGACGCCTATCGATGGTACTAGGCAAGCCGACTTTCCCAAAATATATCAGAAATCAAATATAAAAATACTTTAAAACCATCCATATCAGGAATTTTCGTAAAAAACAAAGTTGAACTAAAAAAAATAGAATCAAAGTGCGAAAAAACTAGCCCCAAATGTCGGGGTGTCACCAAGTCATGAGCGTCTAAGTATCAAAACTAATACAACCAATGTCTAAATACCAGTACAAAGCAGAAAGAAATATAGGGGTGACAAAGTCTTGCGGACGTTGGCAGCTACCTCGTAGTCTCCGGAACTCAATCACGCCTGAACTCAACGGTCTCCGTGCTCAAACACACCTGGATCTGCACATGAAGTGCATGGTGTAGTATGAGTACAACCGACAAAGCAAGTAACAGAAATAAATAAAGAATTGAGAAGCAGTGACGAGCTATACATAACAGTTTATTTGATAATTTTCAGAGTTTAAGAGTAAACACGAGTAAAATCAATTGCACAATTACCAAGTTCAAGTAAACAAAATATCAGCTAAATGCAGCAACAAAGGGAAACAGATGCAACCTCACAAGTACTGTCACTCAAGCTCTCAATAGCTCAACGCTCGGCTTCAGTCCTCAAAGCATATAGGTACCTGCGCTTACTGGTGGTGTTCAGACTTTGGAGGGGCTCCTAAAGTCCAAGTGCTATAATCTGCACGGACAACTCACGTGCCGCACAGACAACTCACCTGCTATAATATCATATCAAGGTCCGCACGGACAACTCACGTGCCACCATATCTCATCGGAATCCGCACGGACAACTCACGTGCTAAGGTACAATACCTCACAAACAGGCCCTCAGCCTCACTCAGTCATGAACCACTCTAGTCTCACATCCCTCAATAAAGAAAGAGAAAACAACCCAGATCAGAATATTATGGTGTATTAGCAGGGAAATAACAGAGACTGAGGTAAACATGTACAAGAATCACTATGACTGAGTATAGCTACCAGGAGCAGGTACATAACCTAAGCATGATTTCTACATGAAGGCAGTCAAATTTCTAGCAGATAAGAAATGCATATAAACACAAATAAGGCTGTTAGACATTACAGTCTCACGGGACGGACCAAGTCTCAATCCCTCATGGCGTACACCCGCACGCCCGTCATCTAGCATGGGTGTCACCTCCAAACAGTCACATTATACCGAACTCCGGGTTTCATACCCTCAAGACCAGATTTAAAACTGTTACTTACCTCAACAGCGTAGAAATTCTACTCCGGAATGCCCTTTCCTCTCGAACCGGCCTCCAAATGTCCTGAATCTAGCCACAAGCAATACAATACGATCAATATAGGCTAAAGGAATCAATTGCACAAGAAAAATATCAATCTATATCCAAAAACCCGAAATCGGCTCAACCCGGCTCTCGGGCCCACATCTCGAAATCCGACAAAAATCACAAAATCCGAAAGCCCATTCACTCACGAGTCTAGTCATACAAACTTTACCAAAATCCGACCTCAATTGCCCCTCCAAAACCCCAAAGTTCACTCTCCAAATCCCCAAGCCCTAACTCCTAAATTTCCCACTCAAATCCCCAATTAAATGACGAACAAAGCCATAGATTCACGGAAATTAGACCAATACAGGTTAGAATCACTTACCCCCAACGTCCTCCTTGAAAACCTTCGAAAACTCGCCTCTCTTCTGAGCTCCTCAAGCTAAAAATCAAAAATGAAAGTCTAAAAATAGAGCTCATGTTTTCTGCCAGGAATTTCCGCTCCTGCGGACCCCTTGAAGGCTTCTACGATGCCGCACCTGCAGAAAATCCATCGCAGGTGCAGATTTCACTTAAAATCTGATGTTCTAAACGTCAATACCACACAAGAGGGGGGGGGGGGGGTGATTTGTGTGGTACCCAATTTTTGCTTATCTGAACTATAGAAGGACCCGGTTCTTCTAGGTGTTCCAACTACTACTGTTTGGGGAATAATAAATACAGAAAATAAAGAACACAGAGATTTTTACGTGGAAAACACCTGGCTCAAAAGGTGAAAAAACCACGACCTACTACTCAGTAGGATTTTCCCAAACTTTCACTAAAATCACTGAGCCAAAACAACATTTACAAAACTCTTTGTAAACCTAAGGATTAACTCTATCCCGTTGTAGCAACCAGCCTCTAACTGTTGCGACAACTTCAAGTTAATTCTAACTTGAATACTCAAAGTACCTATTACAATTGCTTCTAATAAAGCTAAAAGGTACAAAATTAAAATACCTACTACAATTGAACTAGAAATAAAGAAAGATACATAAAACTCTTTATGGAGCTGGTTCTTCAATCTGGTTCATATAGCGTCAGGTTTGCACACTTGAATCACACACGAACTGCTTGCAAAAAGCCTTGCTATTTTGCTCTCAATTCACGTTTAACTTCTGCGTTTTTGTGCAACACTTGTAATGTGAGAACATCCTGCATTTTATAGAGTTAGTAGATGAAGAAATAACTAGAGTTCTGATGCAACTCTTCCTTGGTGGAAGAGTTCTAGTTGATTTCAACTTCTAACTCCTTCCCTATCTTGGATAGTGTTCTCTTTGAGTAAGGAGTCCTTCTCCTTATCAATTATGCAACCTTTTCGATCAGGAGATATTAAATACACCAATTTAAGCTTATCTCCTTCACGTGCATCCCACATGCTCGAATCTGCCCGTTTTTATGAACCTGAGGGATGGACCTAGTTCATGCTGAGCTTCCTTTGTCAATCTTCAAAACTAACCTTCTCTTGGGCCAACAAATTCCCCCTTTTTGATGATGACAAACTCTGTGCTTTTTATAAACTTAGGCCATGTTTCAACTTAGCTCAACATCAACATAATGTTGGAAACATTTTTCCTTTTTATCACTTATCATCAAGGACCAGGTACATTAGGTTATAAACATCACTGTTCAAAGTGTAAAGCATAACCTTTTTCCCCCTTTTGGCATCATCGAAAAGTTGCATTAAAAAAATGTGAGATAACCAGATTTTAAAGCTTACTCATGGCCACTGGGGCTACTTCAAATGCAAACATGGATTAATCATCATAGATCAAGCTAAGAATTTCAACCATCAAAGAAATATAAACAAACAGTTCGAGCAAAAGACAGTAAATTTCATTGATGATTGATAAGATTCTACCACAAAGCATAAGAAGAAATAAAAATACTGAAAATATGAGCAAAAGAAACAAAAAGTCCCGAATTGGGTCACTGGTTGATCTACACTAGGCTAGGATTTAAGACTTGGAAGAGGTAGTGGCTGGATTATATGCTTGGAGAAGTTTCAAAATGTCTTGAAGAATTCCATCATTCTTCTCCTTTTCCTTTGCAAGTTCAGTTCTGAGAACATTTCTCTCAGATTCTACCTCAAACAATTGTGTCTTCAGCCTTGCTATCTCAGCATCCTTTGCCTCACTCTCCTGTAATAGAGCTCTGACCTTGCTACTGATAGGTGTACTTTTAGATGAACCAAGTTCATTGGGAATGGCATTAACCTCATAATCGCAAGCAAGCAGAGTATTAACCCCACTTCTTCATAGGTACCTTGAAATGTGCAAGCACAGTTGTGAGAATGAAACCATATGGAATGTCATGAGTTTTGGTGCCATTGATAACTCTATCAGTAGGTCCGCGAGGGTTTCCTGTTAAGATGGAACAGGTTCATCTATATTTTTCCCAAGTTGAACCAACCCCTCAGCAGCTTCGCCACACCCACTTCCCCCTGTTTTGCTCACACTCTCTTCTATTTCAGTAAATTCTTCTCCCCAAACAACCATTGTACCAGTTTCTTTTGTTAGACCAACAGGAGTGGGTGAAGAATCAACCACTCTTTTACCCTTTCCCCTCACAGCACTCCTAGCACCCTTGCTCTCTTTTTCTTTTCCCTTTTTATTTTTACCAATAGTCTCAACACCTGCTATAGATCCTACCAGTACAAATCTATTCTCTAAATTTGCAGCAACTTCAGAAATTGTCTTAAGAGTAACTTTAGAATCAGAAGATACCTGTTCAGTTTCGGAATACCTACTTTCTTCACCCTTAGTAGCAGACTTAAATGAATCTTCAAATTTCTGGGATTCTCATTCGCGACCTGCTTTCAATTTCTTATTTATTTTCTTGATCTGCTCTCCTTCAGCGACAATCTTATGAGCCATCATCTTTACTCTACTTTTCTTAGAGATTGGTGTTGTAGAAGGTGTGGAAGTGGTTTCCTGTGGTGGTGATGAAGGATTTTCAGAGGTGTTCGACATATCTGGGCTAGGGTATGGAAGAGAAGAGAATTAGATTGTGTTTGGAAGATGAAAGAAGAATGAGAGTTTTTGACCGCTTGAGAGAGATGAAGTAAGGAATACACTAAAGCTATTCAATATACAGGGGAATAATTGATGGGGTAACTACAACTTTTCAGACTCTTCGAAGTTAAATTAAACTGAAATTCAGTTTTGAAGAGACGTTGGAGTGTATCCCTAGAATATAGATACTTCCATTCGATTGGGACTCTTTTGAATGGGACTGGTTCACTTGTAACGGATAAGTCCAAAAGGAGTTTGGTATTTGGTAGGACTCTGCTCATGATCCAAATATAGTTATTTCAAATTATGCAGAGTGTAGAAAACATACCATGTTATCTTGATGAACCAGGTTCTTCACTGATAATTCTCTTGTGTGAGTCTAAATTTGCCAAAATAGCGAAAATATCATTAGAGATTAATGAGTCATTTTAACACATGGCACAAGAGTATACTATGGAAAGTATGAGACTGAGCAAGATTTAATCTAATTATACACAATTTACAGACTTTCTAACCATTTTTTTCATTTTTTTTTATTTTTTCTGTTTAACCTTGTAACTGGTCCTTTTAGGTGTATCTTAATCATCCCTAATTCCAACCTTTCCTCTCAAACGTCTTTGTGAGATGTGATCTCTACCTAAGGCTTTTGTGAAGATGTCAGCAATTTGCTTGTCAGTAGCACAAAATTCCATAGTGATCAAGCCTTTCTCATAGTTGTCCCTCAAAAAATGGTGTCTAACATCTATGTGCTTAGTTCTCTTATGATGAACCGGATTCTTAGTCATACTAATAGCACTAGTGTTATCACAGAAAATAGGGATGCAACCAACTTCAATACCAAAATCCATCAACTGCTACTTGATCCATAACAATTGAGCACAATCATGAAGCAGCAGCAACATACTCAGCTTCAGCAGTAGATAAGGCCACTAAATTTTGCCTTTTAGTAGCCCATGACACAAGACATGAACAAGGAAGTGTGCCATACCTGAGGTGCTCTTCCTATCCACAAGGAAACCTGCATAATCAGCGTCAGCATATCCCACTAGGTTAAAATTACTACCTTTTGGATACCAAAGGCAAAGGTCAGTGGTGCCTTTCAAGTATCTCAAAATTCTCTTGACATCAGTCAAGTGGGACTTCCTTGGATATGCCTGAAATCGAGCACAAAGACCTATACTGAAAATAATGTCAGGTCTGCTAGCAGTAAGATACAAAAGAGAACCAATCATTCCCCTATACAACTTCTGATCAACAGATGAACCAGGTTCATCTATAGCCAATTTTGTGGATGTTGCAATAGGAGTGTCAATTTCTTTGGATGTTCCTTCCTGGTTTTGTTACTGAGGAATAGGTTCATGGACAAGTTCCCTCAAGGTTTGAGGATCAGTTCCTCTCTAGTCAGTTCCCCCTGTCATGTTGCCTTGGGTAGAAGAACCTGTTCCATCACATGTTCCTTCCTGTGATGCATCTTCGGGTTGGACTGTGGTTTCACCATTTGAATTTCTTATCATCCCAATCTCTTCATTATCTCATTCCTGCTTCTCAGAAAGAATGTTAGTTTTAAATAACATATACATTTTTTCTACACACATAGTTCTTTTACTGTAAATCTTATAAGCTTTACCATGTGAAGAATATCCCAAGAATACTCCCTCATCACTTCTGGGATCATACTTACCTAGGGAGTCTTTGCCATTATTGTGCACAAAGCACTTGCATATAAATGCCCTAAGATGGGATATATTTAGCTTTCTCCCTTTAAGTGACTCATAGGGAATCTTCTTAACAAGAGGTCTAGTCATGCAGCTATTTATGATGTAGCATGCAAAAATTCAGCAAACTTAGCATTTTCAAATTCAGTTCCATGATCAGACCTAATTGATGCAAGTTTATTACCTAGTTGTTTATGAGTTTTTCTAACAAAAGAAGTAAACATGTCAAATGCTTCATCTTTAGATGTTAAGAACAATGTCCAAGTAAACCTAGAGTAATCATCAGCAAGCACCATCACATATCTTTTACCACCTCTGCTTAATGTTCTCATTGTACCACAGAGATCCATATGGACCAGTTCCATCGTTCTGGTGATGCTTACCATTTTTTTTTGCATTTAAAAGAGGATCTTACCTGCTTCCCCCTTGCACAAGCCTCACAAACTTTGTCTTCCTTGAACTTGATGTTAGGCAGCCCTATCACCAGATCCTTGGAGACTAATTTGTTGAGTTGACTCAGACTTGCATGTTCAAGTCTCTTGTGCCAAAGGAGGGGATCATTGTCCAACACACTTAAGCAAGTGAGTTCATTTTCTGAAAGTGTGGACAAATCTACAATGTATGTATTGTTTACTCTTTGTCCCTGCAAAACAATCTTGTTAGTGGTAAGATTTATCATAAAACATTTGGTAGAGGTGAATGCTACCAACTTACCTCTATCACATAGTTGTGATACACTGATTAGACTGTACTTTAGGCCATATATCAAGTAGACATTCTCAATAGAGTGAGAATCAGTCTTACCTACCTTTCCAACCCGAATGATCTCACCTTTCTTCCCATTTCCAAAGGAGACATTACCTCCTTTGAGGTCCTCAAGTGAAAGGAACTGGTTCTTGCTTCCTGTCATATGCTTTGAACAACCACTATCCATGTATCATATTTGGCTGCTCCCCTTCACTTGGACCCGCAAAAGGAAATCAGGGGTTAGTCCTAGGAACCCAAACTAGTTTGGGTCCTTTTCTGTAGGCAAAAGGGTGAATCAGATTCCTTTTAGCCCAACCTGGCAGCCTATTTTTCCCTTGAACAAATTCTTTATTCTTTTGACTAGCTTTTTCTTTTGCGATAAATTCACTTTTATAGTGACCATTTTTACCACAGTGTGTGCAAATTATGTTCTCAGGAAGCGTGAGGTACTTGCTTTTGGGATCCCACTTAGGTGTAGGGGTCCCGTAGCCAAGTCCTCTCTTATTGCTACTATGGTGTTCATGTAGCCATGAAAGTGCATTAGAGGACCTATTTCATTTACAGGTTCTGTCTAGCTCGTGCTTAACCTTGTTTAGATCCTCCTTAAGGACTCTTATCTGCTCATCTCTTTTGTACAACTCATCTTTCATTTTTCCTACATTTTCTTCTAAAGTGAGTTGTGTGTGACAAGCTTTCTTTTTACCAGTTCCTAATTTCAATTTTAGATTTTCAGATCTAAGCTCTAGGACAGTGGTGTCAAGTTCATGAACCTGGTTCTTTAACTCAGCATTTTTACTTTCACTTTCACTAGCCCTAAGTTCCAGATTTTTTCACTTAGCTTTCAAAATCACACACTCCTTAGACAACTGTTTTTTTTCATTGTTTAGATCCTCAGATTCATCAATGAAATCCAGGAGTAACTCATATAGCCTTTCTTTAGACAAAAATTTAATCTTGTCTTTGTGATGAATTATACTTACCTCAGATTCCTCATCGGATTCTCCAATTGCCATAAGTGCTAGTTCATCTCCATCTTTACCTTCTAAGTCCTCATTTGAGCTTTCTCCCCAGGCAGCAACCATAGCCTTCGTTGATCCTTTGTTCTTCTTGGGTTGAACCCGTTCCTTCTTCCTGTTCCTTCGTTCAGCTCTTTCCTTCTTCCATTCAATTTCCTATTGAGGGCAGTTTTTGATATGGTGATCAGTCTTCCCACACTTGTAACACCTCTCATTGGTTTGTTTTTCAGGAACCTTTGGTTTGCTGTAGCTTCCACTTCTTGAAGGACCCTTTCCTCTCATTAGGTACTTCTTGAAGTCCTTTGTGATCATGGTCATTTCATCCTCCTCTAGATCAGCACCTTCAGTGATTCTGAATGCCATGCTCCTTTCCTTCTTGGGTGCATCCATCTTCATGGTTTGCCTTCTAAGTTCATAGGCAGTGAGATTTCCAATTAGCTCATCCAACTTAAGAGTGGTAATGTTCTTTGATTCCTGAATAGCTGTGATTTTGCTTTCCCAAGAGAGTGGCAGAACCCTTGTATACATCTCTTGGATGGTTTCCCCTTCCTTCATGGTGAAATTCTCATATTGAGAATACAACAGTGTTCCTCTGGACCTCTTAACCTGAGGTGTTCCTTCATGAGCCACTTGCAAAGTGTCCCAGATTTCCTTACCAGTGGTACAACTTTGAATTCTACTGTACTCGTCTGGAACTAGTCCACACACAAGCCATTTCTTGGCCTTGGCATTCTTTTCCCATTTCTTCAAATCTTCAGCAGTACAGTCAGCTTTTGTCTTTGGCACATCCACTCCTTCAACATTTTTCTTTGTAGTAGACAAGGGACCATCAGTGACTATGTCCCAGAGTTCATAGTCTTCTCCTATGATGTGGTCTCTCATCCTGTTCTTCCACCAGGAATATTACTGTCCATTAAAGAGTGGAGGCCTAGCAGTGGATTGCCCTTCCCAGTTTCCAGGTGGTGCACTCATCTTGACCTGTTCCTAAGGTGTTAGCCTCTTCAAGGATAACCTGCTCTGATAACAATTGATGTTCTAAACGTCAATATAACACAAGAGGGGGGTGATTTGTGTGGTACCCAATTTTCGCTCTAGAAGAACCTGGTTCTTCTAGGTATACTAACTACTACTGTTTGCGGAATAATAAATACAGAAAATAAAGAACACAGAGATTTTTACGTGGAAAACACCTGGCTCAAAAGGTGAAAAAACCACGACCTACTACTCAGTAGGATTTTTCCAAACTTCCACTAAAATCACTGAGCCAAAACAGCATTTACAAAACTCTTTGTAAACCTAAGGATTAACTCTAATCCCGTTGTGGCAACCAACCTCTAACTGTTGCGACAACTTCAAGTTAACTCTAACTTGAATACTCAAAATACCTATTACAATTGCTTCTAGATAAAGCTGAAAGGTACAATATGAAACACCTACTACAATTGAACTAGAAATAAAGAAAGACACGTAAAACTCTTTATGGAGCTGGTTCTTCAATCTGGTTCATGTAGCGTCAGGTTTGCACACTTGAATCACACACGAACTGCTTGCAAAAAGCCTTTCTATTTTGCTCTCAATTCACGTTTAACTTCTGCGTTTTTGTGCAACACTTGTAATTTGAGAACATCCTGCAATTTATAGAGTTAGTAGATGAAGAAGTAACTAGAGTTCTGATGCAACTCTTCCTTGGTGGAAGAGTTCTAGTTGATTTCAACTTCTAACTCCTTCCCTATCTTGGATAGTGTTCTCTTTGAGTAAGGAGTCCTTCTCCTTATCAATTATGCAACCTTTTCGATCAGGAGATATTAAATACACCAATTTAAGCTTATCTCCTTCACGTGCATCCCACATGCTCGAATCTGCCCATTTTTATGAACCTGAGGGATGGACCTGAGAGATGGACCCGGTTCATGCTGAGCTTCCTTTGTCAATCTTCAAAACTAACCTTCTCTTGGGCCAACAAAATCCAAGACTCCGCTCCTGCGGTCCCACAACTGCATCTGCGCCTATCGCAGGTGCGAAAATCCATCGTACCTGCGGCTCCGTCTCGCCCCTGCGCCTAGCTGCCCGCATCAGCGATTCTCGCAGGTGCAGGAAAATCTTCGCACCAGCGGACTTTGCCAACTCCTTCTTGGCCGCATCTGCGGCTCCTGATTCGCTCATGCGGGCTCGCACCTGCGGCTCCCACTCCACAGGTGCAGAAAATACCAGTAGCAGCAGCTTCAGCTGCATTTTTCCAACTCCAAACACTCCGATAGTCACCTGGAATCACCCCGAGGCCCTCGGGACCTCGACTAAACACACCAACAAGTCATATACCCCATGCAAACTTAGCCGAACCTTCGAATCACTCAAAACAACATCAAATTACCAAATTACACTCGGATTCAAGCTTAAGAACTTCTAAACTTCCAAATCCGCAAACGCCGCCGAAACCCATCAAACCACATCCGATTGACTTCAAATTTTACACACACGTCAAAAATGACACCACGAACCTACTCCAACTTCTGAAAATCCATTCCGACCCTGATATTAAATTTTTCACTGCCGGCCAAAATTGCTAAATTTCCAACTTTCGCCAATTCAAGCCTAATTCTTCTACGGACTTTTAAATCACCTTCCGGACACGCTCCTAAGTCCGAAATCACCTAACGAAACTAATAGAGCCATAAAAATTCAAACCCGAGGTCGTTTACACACAAGTCAACAACCGATCGACTTTTCCAACTTAAGCTTCTAATAAAGAGACTAAGTGTCTCAATTCCTCTCAGAAACCACTGCGGACCCAAACCAACCAACCCGATACGATATAATACACTTGTAAAGCACAAAAGAAGCAGAAATGGGGCTATAACTCTCGAAACGACCGGCTGGATCATTACATCCTCCCCCTCTTAAACAAACGTTCATCCTCGAACGGATCTAGAAACATACATGGAGTCTCAAATAGGTGTGGATATCTGCTCCCATCTCCCGCTCGATCTCCCAGGTGGCCTCCTCCACAGGTTGACCTCTCCACTGTACCTTCATGGAAGCTATATCCTTTGACCTCAACCTCCGAACTTGCCGATCCAAAATGGCCACCGGCTCCACATCGTAAGTCATATCACTATCCAACTGAACCGTGCTGAAATCCAAAACATGGAACGGATTGCCAATATACTTCCGGAGCATAGAAACATGAAATACTAGATGCACACTCGACATGCTGGGTGGCAAGGCAAGCTTGTAAGCCACCTCCCCTATCCTCTGAAGCACCTTAAAAGGCCCAATGAACCGGGGGCTCAACTTTCCCCTTTTCCCAAAACTCATAGCACCCTTCATGGGTGATACCTTCAGCAAAACCTTCTCCCCGACCATGAAAGACACATCACAGACCTTCCTGTCCGCATAGCTCTTGTGCCTAGACTGCGCCGTGCGAAGCCGCTCCTGAATCACTTTCACATTGTCCAATGCATCCTGAACCAAGTCTGTACTTAAAAGCCTGGCCTCACCCGGCTCAAACCAACCCACTGGAGATCTACATCGCCTCCCATATAAAGTCTCATACGGAGCCATCTGAATATTTGACTGATAGTTGTTGTTGTATGCGAACTCCACGAGCGGCAAAAATTGGTCCCATAAACCCCCAAAGTTAATGACACAAGCGCGTAACATGTCCTCCAATATCTTGATAGTGCGCTCGGACTGTCCGTCCGTTTGAGGGTGAAAAGCTGTGCTCAACTCAACCTGAGTACCCAACTCTCATTGCAAGGCCCTCCAAAACTACGATGTAAATAAACCAGCCTGAGTCATGGTGTCCATGAACCGCAACATACGGCCAATGACCTCCTGAAAACCTGGTGCTATCATGAAGTCCGCCAGGGTAGGCTCAGCTGCGGGCACCTCGCCCTGCTCCTCTATGATAGGATCCCCCGCAGGATCTGCCGGTGGTGCAACTGGGGCAGCTCTGGGACGCCCTCGTCCCCTACCTCGGGCCGGTGCCCTCCCCCGGCCTGTGCCTCAACCTCTAGCAACGGGGGGAGCAGCTCCTCCCGTTTCTGGAACGTCTGCCGTGTGAGAGAATAGGAGAAGGGAATTTAGTATACCATCAACTGCACGATAGGAGATGAATAAATAGTAGTTTTCCTAACACTCTATAGCCTCTCGAAGATAGATACAGACGTGTCCGTACCGATCCGCAAGACTCTATTAGGTTTGCCCATGACTTGTGAGACCTACGTGAACCTAGTGCTCTGATACCATGTTGTCACGACCCAATTTCCAATCTAGGTCGCGATGGCACCCAACACCGAGGTTAGGCAAGCCAAACTTACCCAACTAGTGGGTTCCATTTATGTTACCAAAACATTTCCAACATTTACTTGGATTAAATTTAAAACATTCAATAATAATGAATAGCTTAGGCAATTTAAAACTGAAGTGACCAAATGATGTCATAATTAAGTGATTACATTCCAAAAGAATAGTCTACTAATGTGTGTGCCAAGACCTGGTGTCACAAGTGTATGGGCATCTAGTAGAATATACAAAAGAATATATCTATCCTACTGCCTGAAATAGAATAGACAGTTAAAAACAAAAGAGAGACTCCATCATGCTGCTGAACGGCATCGGAACGGAGCAGCTCACCGTGGAATCTCGGCCAACTATCAAGAATGCGCACCAGATGGGTAGCCAGATGCACCTGCCTCAGACCCCGTACAATAAGTACAGAAGCGTAGCATGAGTACATAAATAATATGTACCCAGTAAGTATCTAGTCTAACCTCGAAGAAGTAGTGACGAGGGGTCGACTTGACACTTACTAGGGTCAAAAATATGATAATATGAAGTTCAATATTCCAATTCACAAAGTACATAGATAAAAACAAGTCCAAATAAAAAAATAAAAAAATAATGCTGAAAGTCCTCTCATCAATTAATAAATCTAAGCATTTCCTTCTTTTAAAACAATTGGTCTTTCAAACAATAAATCATACGGTTTATAAGAGGTTCCGGTTCCATTATCACAAAATTTCCACCAAAAATGTTCTGCCCGATCCAACATACAGTAAACTGTGCACTGCCGAGTGTCAAACGGCCCGAACCATATATTTACAATTACCAACCTGCCGAGGCGAACGGCCCACTCCCATGAGAGTAGTAGAAATAATCACCCCGCTCGCGAAATATATTTGCGACGCGATTAAGTATAAATACAACTTAAATGTTTCTTTAAATCTCTTCAAAATAATTATTTTCTTGAAATCCTTGGAATCATAACATTCCCAACGAGGTTTCAATCAATGCCATTCAACAATTTATAGTCATACAACAACACCCACAAAGCATGTGTAATCATAGAACTACCCGGACATAACAAGAATAGTAGCCATGTACGGACTCTCATCACTTCATGCGTACGTAGCCCCACACAATCAAATCACATATTAATTAAGTTTACCTATGAGGAGATTTCCCTCTTACAAGGTTAGAAAAGAGACTTACCTTGCTTCACGGTCTACTTTCCGGTCGAAGCTTATGCCCAAATCCTCAATTTGGCGCCAAACACCAAAACTATTCAAATGGCATAAAAACTAATCAATATAGGCTTAAAAGTTCATATCCCAACCATTAGAGTGATTCCCAAATCCAAATTACAAGATTCCTAAATTTCACCCCCGGGCCCACGTGCCCGGATTACGAAAATTTTTGAAGAAAGTTATTACCCATAACCTAATGATCAAGAATATATTATTTTTACTCCATTCCATAACAAATTTCGTGGTTAAATCTTGTTTTTACCAAAACCCTAGGTTTTACCCAAATCTCATAGTTTTCACTAATTTTCATGTGTTAATCTACCCAAAACCCAAGTATTAAACTCACATTAAGTAGAAATAACTTACCTCACAATGCTAGGTTGAAATCCCCTCTTTGGAAGCTCCCAAATCGCCCAAGTGTAGAAGTGAAATGAAATAAATGGCCTAAGTCCCGTTTTTAAAAGCTGTGTCCAGGGATCTGATGTCGCATTTGCGACATCAGGTTCGCAAATGCGAAGGTTGCAATTGCGACAAAACCCTCGCAATCGCGAACCTGGTCGACCCCTGCAATGATCGCAAATGCGAAGGAAGAATCGCAAATGTGGACCCTGCTAGGTTCGCAAATGTGAACAAAATGTCGCAAATGCGACCACTGCCCCAGCCAGGCTTCATCGCAAATGCGAAGCTTTCCTCACAACTGTGAACATTTCCTCGCATTTGCGAGACCTGCAACTCTGCCCAAAAACACCAGAAAACTGGGGTGTTTTTCACTCCCAACCCACGTCGAAACTCACCCGAGCCCTCGGGGCTCCACTCCGAATACTCACACAAGTCCAACAACATCGGATAAACTTGCTCGAGTGACCAAATCGCCGAAATAACATCTAAAACTACGGATTTAACACCAAAGCGCATGAAATCCTTAAGAACATTAAAAATTTCTATTTTTACAACCGAACGTCCGAATCACATCAAATCAGTCCCGTTTCTCACCAAATTTCACAGACATGACTTAAATGTTATATTGGACCTGTACTGGGCTCCGAACCAACATACGGGCCCGATACCAGCATGATCAAATATTATTCAATTTCTTTAAGTCATTAGATTTTCAGCTTAATAATTTTTAACAAAAAATTCATTACTCAGGCTAGGGACCTCGGAATTCGATTCCGGACATACGCCCAAGTCCCATATTTTACCACGGACCCTCCGGGACCGTCAAAATATGAGTCTGGGTCCGTTTACTAGAAATGTTGACCGAAGTCAAACTTGACCTTTTTAAGTCAACCTTAAGGAACCAAGTGTTCCGATTTCAACTCAAACTCTTCCAAATCCCGAACTAACCATCCCCGCAAGTCATAAATCAGTTAAAGCAAGTATGGGAAGTCTTATTTAGGGAATCGGGGTTCTAGAAAGCAAAACGACCAGTCGGATTGTTACATTAATAACTTTAATTGTGTGAAATATCAAAGTTGCTTGTGTTTGATAGACCATTTTAATTAACAACTATATATCTTATTGACCAAGTAGTTTTGGTTTTCAAAGATAAAAGCTTAAAATATGTTTAAGTCTGTTGTTGATTACAAGATTGTAACTATACATGAGCCTCTAATAAATCTATTTACACTTGCTCATTTTGATTTCAATATGTCAATTGATCAACTATGACTCAACTCGAGATTTGACCTTTTAAATATAGAAAGAGAAATAATGGGAGAGGGACATGGTTAAAATTTGCGACAAAAGAATATAAAAATTTCCTGTCTATTAATCGATATGAACACAAAACAATATCCAAGGAACGCGTACGCTTCCTTGAAGGTATAAGCGCGTGTACACTTGCTTGAAGATAGCGCGTGATACCAATTGATTTAAGATATTTAAATAATTTGAAAACGTGAGCGTTGACGTGAAGTAAGAACCTCGACCATATAAGTTAATAAAGTACGAAAAAGAATCATAATAAAGTACGGAAAAGAATCTCGACTATATAAGTTAAGATACTATAAAAACAGAAATAACTTTTAAATATCGATGCATGAGATAATTAAATTGCTGACAATACAAATGAAATATAATGGCAATAAAAATAATTTTAAGCTTTAGAGCGTTACATAAGAATGTCAACCATATAGTTCACGGATAATATAATATACTAGAGTAATAACAGGTATAGATATTAAACATGTTTGCATTATCATTTCCGATTTCTAATTTACTCCTGCCCAAGAGCGAATTTAACGATACGATACTAAATTTATCTGAGTTCTAAGACATTAAATTTTTGCAAGATGGATTCATGGTGGAAAAAAGTGAAGATTTTACCTGAATTTGATGAACGAGTGATCCTACGCTGGTTTGAGTTTTGGCCTCGTTCCATATAGTATATTTTTTAAAGTTATATGCTTTGAGTTCTTTTTGGTAGAAATATGCTTTGAGTTAACTGTTGTGGTGTTAATAATTAGTACAACAGTATGACCTTTTATAGGCAGATTCTAAAACTAGGTTTCACGAACTCCACGGGAATTTTCTTTTTACTCTCATCATTTTTTCAAATGGGCAAAACTTGCACTTGTTTTTAGTGTTGTTAGTAGCTAGTGTGAATTTTCTCGTGTTCTTTTTTGTGTACAGTAGAATGTATTACAGAGACACTAATTAGAACCATGCATGCCATTTATACTTCCACCTAATAATTGATAGAAAAATATTTTTGATATCTCAAAAAAAAATATTTCAAAACTATGTTTAGATTCATTTTCACACCATTATATTAATGAATCATTATTATAGTAATTATTTTAAATATATTTATAACAGAAAATTAGTTTAATTTTGAATTCAATTGGGACAAAATAAATCTGATTATTGAATGCTCATTAGTGGGTAGACGTTACCGTGGAAAGAATAATTGTGCATTTGACAGCCTTAATGGCTTTGAATTTTAACGTTTTTGTATTTGAACGTTTGGTAGGCTTTAAAAAGCCTTTATGGATAAGACAATTTTCTTATCAGATTGTCATTTCTTTTGCACTATTTATACTTCTTTGTTTTTACATCTTGAGGAGTGAAAAAAGTTAAAACTTTTCTTCCCTTTTCTTTTGTGTTGGGTTTTCTTCTCCTAAATCTTTGTTGTTTCTACTCCAAGTTATATTAGAAGAGCTTGTTGAATCCTAGGGGATACGCTCAATAATATTCATCTCAGGGTGGGCGAAATATCCCGTCTTTGACACGCCTCAAGCTAAACCTTTTATTCTCCATAATCATCCATTATTTTTTCCAACAATCTTAAAGATATTTTTCACGTTGTTATTATGGAGAATAACGTTGCTAATGTTGTTGTTGATGCTACTACACCTGTTGCACCAACTGTTTCTGTTGCTATTTCATCACAATTGTTTATGCCAAACATTTTCCTAATGTTTTGAAAATTGAGGTTTTTGGTGGAGATAATTTTAACCGCAAGCAAGTTGTTGCTGACAAAGGAAAAGAGATTGCTACTAGAAGCAAGGACAACAAGCGTCAGAGAAAATCAAACAACAGGTTATGACAAAAGAAATGGTTATAAGCCCAAAACCAACAATCAAACCTTCATGAAAAAAGGCAACCGCTTTGTGTGTGGCAAATGTGGCCACTATATTGCTCAATGCCGAAAAAGGTCTGGGAATGACAATCTCGCTAAGGATAAAGTAAATTTAACTGAAGCCAAAGTGGATGATATAATTGTTGCGGTTGTTTTCCAAGTGAACTTTGTGGCCAATGTGAAAGACTAGGTGTTAGTTCTGGTGCCACTAGGCACATATGTGCTGACAAAAAAGACTTTGTGTCTTACACCCAAGTTGAGGAGGGAGAAGAAGTTGTCTATCTTGGTGACTCAAGAACTACTCAAGTTCTTGGAAAAGGCAAAGTTCTTCTCAAACTCACATCTGGCAAAACTTTGACATTGAATGACGTGTTGCATGTTCATAGTATCCGAGCCAATTTGATCTCTGTGGGATTATTAGGAAAAGTGGGGGTGAAGGTTTCTTTTGAATATGATAAGGTCATGTTGACCAAGAATAATAATTATGTTGGCAAGGGTTATTATAGCCATGGACTGTTTGTACTCAATGTTATGAATGAAAATATTAGTACTTCTGCTTATTCGATTGACTCTTTTAATTTATGGCATGCTAGATTAGGACATGTTAGTTTATCTTATATTAAAAAAATGCGTTCTGAAGGTCTTATTCAAATAATAATTTTTCGAATATTGATAAGTGTGAAGTTTGTGCAGAAGCTAAACAAACTAAGCAATCATGTGCTTCAGCATTTAGAGAATCTGAATTATTAAGTTTAATACATACCGATTTAGGAGACTTTAAACAATCTATGATTAGAGGAGGAAAAAAATATTATGTGACTTTTATAGACGATTTTTCTAGATATACAAAAGTTTATTTGTTGAGAAATAAAGATGAAGCTTTTGATAAGTTTTTGATTTATAAATCTGAAGTAGAAAATCAATTGGATAAGAAAATCAAAAGAGTTAGATCCGATAGAGGTGGTGATTTATTTTATTGAATGATTATTGTGAGAAAGAAGGCATAATTCACGAGATAACTCCGTCATATTCTCCACAATCAAATGGTGTAGCTGAAAGAAAAAATAGGACCTTAAAGGAAATGATGAATAGTATGCTTGTTAGTTCTGGTGCTCCTGATAATCTTTGGGGTGAAGCCATATTATCTGCCTGTCATTTACTAAATAGAATTCCCTATAAGAAAACGGGTAAAACTCCTTATGAGTTATGGAAGGGCTATCCACCTAATTTGAAATATTTGAAAGTGTGGGGGTGCCTTGCCAAAGTTATGTTGCCCGATCCTAGGAAAAGGAAAATAGGATCTAAAACATCTGATTGTATGTTTATTGGATATGCTGAAAGCAGTGCAGCATATAGATTTTTAGTAATCAAAAGTGATGTACTTGAAAATAATACTATTGTTGAAACAAAAAATGCTGAATTTTTTGAAAATATTTTTCCTTTAAAATTTGAGAAAATTTCTGATGCTCCTATTATTCCAAGTGATAATATTTCACATGTTCCAATTATTCAAAATAATTTTAAAAGTGAGGATTTAAGAAGAAGCAAAAGACCAAGGAAAGAAAAATCTTTTGGTAATGATTTTTATACTTATCTTGTGAATAATGATCCTTTAACATATTCTGAAGCTATTTCTTCGTCTGATGCCTCATTTTGGAAAGAAGCTATTGATGTAGAATTAAATTCAATTTTACAAAATAAAACTTGGATTTTAGTTGATTTATCTCCGGGAGATAAACCCATTGGTTGTAAATGGATTTTTAAGAAATTCAATCCGGATGGTTCCATTGATAAATACAAAGCTAGACTTGTTGCAAAAGGTTTTACCCAAAAGCAAAATGTTGATTATTTTGACACTTATGCTCCTGTAACTAGAATTTCCTCGATTCGTGTTTTACTTGCCTTGGCTTCTATTTATAAACTTTTTATTCACCAAATGGATTTTTGTCACGACTCCAAACCACCCCGGTCGTGATGGCGCCTATCGCAGAACTAGGCCAGCCGATTCAACACTTAACACATAAAGGTCTTCTTCTTAATTCATTAACTAATCATATATGATCACAAATCTTTCGTTCTAATGTATCAAAATAAGCGGAAACAAGTAAACAAAAACATCAACACTGCCCGATCCCGGTGTCACTAGTCATGATCCACTACACTACAGTCTGATACTGTCTACTCAATACAAAATAAGACTGAAATGTGTAATACTGAAGATAGGAAGGAGAAAGGCAGGGCTGCAGACGCCATGCAGCTACCTCGCAATCTCCGAAATGCTCTGAAGGCAAGAGATAGCTCTCACTCGGATGCTCTAGCACCTGGATCTGCACACAAGGTGCAGGGCGTAACATGAGTACGCCAACTCAGTAAGCAACAATTATAAATAAAGGCTGAGTGCAATGACGAGCATTTAAAAACATAAGTATATTATAACATAAAAATCTCAGAGAAAATAGTCAAACCAAATCAGTAGATAAATTCTGAACAACCAGTTAAAACTCTAGTTCAATGAAAAGTTGTTAAAACTTTAATTCAACATTTTCAGTAGAGGCTCAGTATAAAGAAGAGTGAAAACCAGTATTTTCATAACACAAGCCCCTCGGGCGAAGTATAACTCATATATATATAGCCCCTCGGGAAAGCCTCTCAGTCACTCGGACTCAACTTCCACACTTAGCACTCACACTCAGCACTCACGCTCAATAGGTATCTCTTAACAACCGCTGCGGCGTGCAGCCCGATCCATAAATATATAGTCGACTACGCTCACCGGAGGTGTGCAGACTCCGGAGGGGCTCCTACAGCCCAAGCGCTATATCGCTGCGGCGTGCAGCCCGATCCAATATATATCGTTGCGACGTGCAGACCGATCCATATATACATATATATAACGTTGTGGCGTGCATCCTGATCCATAACTATCCTCACAATCCAGCCCTCGACCTCACTCACTCATCAGCCTCACAAGCCACTCGGGCATCTCAGTGCAAACTCAGGGAACTCATCCCAAAACACTTCCATGAATATTAAAAATAGAGTAAGGAACAAGATTTAACAATAAAATGTATAAACCATTACTGAGGATAAAATTTTCTATTAAAAATAATGTGAAGATAACAGTAACATGCCCCTGAGGGTCCAACAGAACGGCACAAGGCCCCAAACATGGTATTCAGCCCAAGTTACCAGAATCATTTCAAAACCACATAGATATCGTATAGAGTTTATCGAAATATGCAACTCTATAGTTGCCACAGGACGGACCAAGTTACAATCCCTACGGGTGCACGCCCACATGCCCGTCAACTAGCATGTGCGTCACCTCATTGATCATAATAGTACGAAATCCAGGGGTTTCATACCCTCAGGTCTAGATTTACAATAGTTACTTACCTCGAACCGGACAAAAATCTACTCCGCAATGCCCTTGCCTCTCGACTCAGCCTCAAATCGCCCCAAATTTATCCAAAACTAGAATCATAACATCAATACATGCGAAAGGAACAAAGCGCACGCGAAAATTATCAAATTTAATCAAAATAACCGAAATTGGCCAAACCCGACCCTCGGGCCCACATCTCGGAATCCGATAAAAATTACATCACTAGAATCCTTATCCTTCCACGAGTCTACCCATATCAAATTCACCAAAATCCGACGTCAAATGGCCATCCAAATCCCAAAAGTCCACTCTCCAAATTTTCTTCAATTTTCCCCAATTTTCACCCCAAATTCCCAGATTAAATGATAAGAATCAAGACATAATCATGGAATCTAACAAAAAACAAGAGAAGAACACTTACCCCAATCACTCCTCTGAAAATTCCCTCTAACTTCGCCTTCTCCCGAGCTTTCTAATGAATTTTTAAAATATGGACTAAAACACTCATTTTTGAACTTAAACATTCTGCCCAGATGCGTCCTTCATCGGGAACGCGACCACCTCCTCGCGTTCGCGTAGAACAAAACTCAACTGCTCGTTTTTCCTCTTTTGCGGACGCGAGCTCCTTCTCGCGAACGTGAAGCTTCAGCTGCCAAAGCCTTCGCAAACGCATCCTTTCCTACACGAACGCGATGAGCAAACTCCTGGGGTCCCAGCTGCTCCAACTTCCCTACGCGAATGCGACGGCTATCACGCGTTCGCGATTCACTTGAGTCCAAACCTATGCGAACGCGTCCCTTGTCTCGCGAACGCGAAGAGCATTTTCTCCCCTAGGCCAAGATCTTCTTCCCGAACGCGGGACAATCTTCGCGAACGCGGAGAACAAACCTTTTGCAATAAAATACCAGCAAAATCTGCCATCTCCCAAAACCACGAATTGGTCCATTATGTCACGACCCCAAATACCCCGGTCGTGATGGCGCCTATCACAGTACTAGGCAAGCCAATCCAGCGTTTACCACGTCGAATTTCCTTTTTATAATTTTATCTTTCTAAAACAGTTAAGTCTCAAATTCTTCATATGTAATATATAAACCAACAGAAGTATGCGGAAAACCGAAACCAAATATACTAACACAACCCGAATTTGGTGTCACTAGTCATGAGCCTCTAAGTACAACTAAAGCACTGTCTGAATAATACAAAATAGTTTGAAATAACAAAATGCTAAGATAGGAAGGAGGAAGGAAGGGCTGCGAACGCCATGCAGCTACCTTGCGATCTCTGGATAAACTCTTAGAGTGCTGGAAGCTCTCACTCTGATGCTCGGGCACCTGAATCTGCACACAGAGTGCAGGGAGTAACGTGAGTACGCCAACTCAGTAAGTAATTAAAGTAAATAAAGTATGATTGCAGTGACAAGCATTTAAAATCACATAAGGAATCTCAACAGAAATATCAAGTCAAATCTGCAGTTCAATAATCGGTTATCTCGTAAAACTCCTGTTTCTATTAAAATCCTTTTAACACATTTATTCAATATTTTTCAACAAAGGTTCAACATAAAAGAAGAGTGAAAGCAGCATAATGTCATAAATAAGCCCCTCGGGCAAGGTATCACTCATAAGTATAGCCCCTCGGGCAAGCCTCTCAGTCACTCGTGAATCAGCTCTCGTCAATTAGTACTCACACTCAGCACTCCGGCTCAATAGATATCTCATAATAATAATAATAATCGCTACGGCGTGCAGCCCGATCCATGATGTATATATAATCCTCACCATTAGGTCCTCAACCTCTCTCAGCCATTAACCTCACGGCCTCTCGGGCATATCGGTGAAAATCAGGGAACTCAGCCCAAACAATTTTCATATATTAAGAAGTATAGTAATGAAACCGGTTTTAAACAATAAACAGGTAAAACATGACCGAGGATATGCTTTCAAATCAAATAGAGTGAGGAAAGTAGTAAAAATACCCCTAAGGGTCTAAACAGGTCGGCACAAGGCCCCAAACACGGCGTACAACCCAAAATATAGTATACATCTCTAAAATACGGAATATCATAGGATTTCAAATCAAATACGCGGCTTAATAGCCGCTACGGGACGGACCAGGTCACAATCCCTACCGGTGCACGCCCACACGCTCGTCACCTAGCATGTGCGTCACCTCATTTATCAAAACAATATGAAATACCGGGGTTTCACACCCTCAGGTCAAGATTTACGATGGTTACTTACCTCAAACCGGATGAAATACTACTCCGCGATGCCCTTGCCTCTCGACACGGCCTCAACTCGCATCGAATCTATCCAAAATCAGAATTATAACATCAATATATGCTAAGGGAACGAAGCCCATGCAAAAACAATAAAATTACATCAAAAATCCCAAAATTGGTGCTCACGGGCCTTCCTGTCAGCATAACTCTTTTGTCTCGACTGTGCTGTACGAAGCCGCTCCTGGATCACCTTTACCTTGTCCAAAGCATCCTGCACCAAGTTTGTACCCAAAAGCCTAGCCTCACCCGGCTCAAACCAACTAACTGGAGATCTACACCGTCTCCCATATAAAGCCTCATATGGAGCCATCTGAATAATCGACTGATAACTGTTGTTGTAAGCAAACTCCGGGAGCGGTAGAAACTGAACCCATGACCCTCCAAAATCAATGAGTCAAGTGCGCAACATGTCCTCCAATATCTGAATAGTGCGCTCGGACTGCTTGTCCGTCTGAGGGTGTAAAGTTGTGCTCAACTCAAACTGAGTACCCAACTCTCGCTGCACGGCCCTCCAAAACTGTGAAGTGTACTGAGCACCTCTATCTAAAATGATGGAAACTGGAACCCCATGCAGGCGAACAACCTCTCGGACATAGATCTCTGCTAACCACTCTGAGGAATAGGTAGTACTCACGGGAATGAAGTGTGCGGACTTGGTCAGTCGATCCACAATCACCCAAATAGCATCGAACTTCTTCAAAGTCCGTGGGAGCCCAACTACAAAGTCCATGGTGATCCGCTCCCACTTCCACTCTAGAATATCCATCTGCTGAAGCAAGCCACCCGGTTTCTGATGCTCATATTTCACCTGCTGACAATTGATACACCAAGCTACAAATCTCACAATATCCTTCTTCATCCTCCTCCACCAATAATGCTGTCTCAAATCCTGATACATCTTCGCGGCACCCGGATGAATGGAATACTGCGAGCTATGGGCCTCCTCTAAGATCAACTCCCGAAGCCCATCCACATTGGGCACGCATATCCGGCCCTGCATCCTCAATACCCCATCATCACCAATAGTCACATCTCTAGCATCGTCGTGCTGAACTCTGTCCTTAAGGACAAGTAAATGAGGATTATCATACTGGCGCTCTATGTTGCGATCAAATAAGGAAGACCGAGAAATCACACAAGCTAAGACCCGACTGGGCTTTGAAATATCCAACCTCACGAACCGATTGGCCATGGCCTGAACATCAACTACAAGAGGTCTCTCCCCAACAAGAATATACGCCAAACTCCCCATACTCACCGCCTTCCTACTCAAGGCATCGGCCACTACATTGGCCTTCCCCGGATGGTACAAGATAGTAATATCATAGTCTTTTAGCAGCTCCAGCTATCTCTGCTGCCTCAAATTAAGATCCTTCTGCTTGAACAAGTGCTGAAGGCTACAATGATCAGTAAACACCTCACAAGACACACCATACAGATAATGCCTCTAAATCTTCAACGCGTGAACAATGGCAGCCAATCCCAAATCATGAACAGGGTAGTTCTTCTCAATGGGCTTCTACTGACGAGAAGCATAAGCAATAACTCTACCCTCCTGCATCAACACACACCCAATACCAACTCTCGACGCATCACAATACACTATATATGAACCTAAAGCTGATGGCAAAACTAACACTTGAGCTGTGGTCAAAGCAGTCTTGAGCTTCTGAAAGGTCACCTCACACTCATCCGACCACCTGAATAAAGCACCCTTTTGATTCAATTTGGTCAAGGGTGATACAATAGATGAAAATCCCTAAACGAACCGACAGTAATAGCCCGCCAAACCAAAGAAGCTGCGAATCTCTATGGCTGAGGACGGTCTGGGCTAACTCTGAACCGCCTCTATCTTCTTCGGATCAACCTGAATACCTTCACTGGACACCACGTGCCCCAAGAAAGCCACTGAATTGAGCCAAAAACACATTTGGAGAACTTTGCATAAAGCTTCTCCTCCCTCAGTCTCTGCAACACAACTCTCAAATGCTCCGCGTGCTCCTCCTGACTACGCGAGTACACCAGAATATCATCAATGAAAACAATCACGAACGAGTTGAGATAAGGCCGAAACACGATGTTCATCAAATGCATGAACGCTGTTGGGGCATTGGTCAGCCCAAAACACATCACAGGGAACTCATAATGACCATATCGGGTCCTAAAAGTTGTCTTAAGAATATCCGAGTCCCTGATCTTCAACTGGTGATACCCTAAACGGAGATCATCTTGGAGAACACTCTCGCTCCCTGAAGCTGGTCGAATAAATCATCAATGTGAGGCAAAGGGTACTTGTTCTTGATTGTAACTTTGTTCAACTGCCTATAATCAATGCACACTCTCATCGTGCCATCCTTCTTTTTCATAAATAGAACAGGCGCACCCCAAGACCACACACTAGGCCGAATGAACCACTTATCAAGGAGTTCCTGAAGGTGCTCCTTCAACTCTTTCTACTCCGCCGGTGCCATACGATACGATAGAATAGAAATGGGATGAGTGCTTGGCACCAAATTAATACCAAAGTCAATATCCCTGTCCGGTGGCATGCCCGGCAGGTCTGCAGGAAACACATCGGGAAAATCCCTCACTACAGGAACAGAATCAATACTAGGAGTCTCTTCACTTACATCCCTCACAAACGCTAAGTATGAAAGACAACCCTTCCCAACCATTCGCTGGGCCTTCAGAAATGAGATCACCCTACTGGGGACAAAATCAGTCGAACCTCGCCACTCAATCCGTGGCACACCCGGCATAGCCAACGTCACTATCTTAGCATGACAGTCCAATATAGCACGACAAGGAGATAGCCAATCCATGCCTAATATCACATCAAAGTCCACCATACAAAGCAACAAAAGGTCCATTCGGGTCTCCAGACCCCCAATAGTCACCACACACAACCGATATACGCGGTCCACCACAATAGTATCGCCCAACGGAGTAGATACACGAATAGATGAAACAAGAGACTCACGGGGCATATCAAAATAACGAGCAAAATATGATGACACATACGAAAAAGTGGAACCGGTATCAAATAATACAGAGGCATCTCTGTGGCAGACTGAGACAATACCTGTAATTAGAGCATCTGAAGCAATAGCATCTGGTCTGGCTGGGAGTGCATAAAAACGGGATTGACCACCACCTGATCGACCTCCCCCTCTAGGGCAGCCCCTAGCTGACTGACCCCCACCCCTAGCTGCCTGAGCGGGTGGTGAAGTAACTGGAGCTAAAGTCGAGGTCTGACTCCTCTGCTAAGATATCCTAAAGATTTCATTTCAATTGGAATTTGGTTATTCACCATGTACGAGGATCCCCGCTAAGCATCCATGGCTGAATGGTTAAAGCGCCCAACTCATAATTGGCGAATTCGTAGGTTCAATTCCTACTGGATGCACGCCAATGGGACCCTCCAATAAGTCTATTGGAATTGGCTCTGTATCAATGGAATCTCATCATCCATACATAACGAATTGATGTGGTATATTCATATCATAATATATGAACAGTAAGAACTAGCATTCTTATTGAGACTATAACTCATAGGGAAAGAAAATCGATTTATGGATGGAATCAAATATGCAGTATTTACAGACAAAAGTATTCGGTTAGTTAGGGAAAAATCAATATACTTCTAATGTCGAATCAGGATCAATAGGACAGAAATAAAGCATTGGGTCGAACTCTTCTTTGNGCAAGCTCCAGAAAACTCGAAAATTAGTAAATGCTACCCCGTTGGTCTCCAGAATACTCGTTGTACGAAGAATCCTCTAACACTTGTCCAAGAAACCCTAGGCATCCTCGCCCTCTATACCACTGAAAGTCGGAGGCTGAAGTCTACCAAACGTCTCCAACCGACGTTGCTCGTCCTCAGGCACAACTGGTACTACAAAACCCTGAGCGGGTGCAATCGACTAGGCTGGTGGTGCCTCCAGTGTCTGCAATCCCTGAACAATCTGCTCGGGTGTGCAGGCGGCGGGAGTCTGAGTGCCTCCCCCGGCCTGAGAAGTGGTTGCGGTAGTAGAAACTAAGACCGCCTGAGCAAGACTAGTGCACACGGTCAAGATTTGAGCCAAGGTCTCCTGAAGACCCGGAATGACAATAGGCACTACGGGTGCCTGAGCTGGTCCCGCTGGATCATCCCCCACTGGAATCTGATCATGAACTGGGGCGGCTGGTGGATCTGCAGGTGCTTCCCCATCTGCTGTACGGGCTACACCCCTGCCCCTACCACGGCCTCGTTCGCGACCTCGGCCTCTAGTGGCCCCAAACGGTGGTCGTCCGTCCTGACTGGTAGCACGTGTCCTCACCATCTGTGAGAGAATAGAATAACAGAAGTTTAGTACTAGAATCAACAGATTTGCACGTCAGGAATTTCAAGAATGTGAAGTTTTCCCTAAAGGTTCTGCAGCCTCCCTAGGATAAGTACAGACGTCTCCGTACCGATCCGCGAGACTCTACTAAACCGGCTCATGACCTGTGAGACTTATGTAGCCTAGGCTCTAATACCAACTTGTCACGACCCCAAATACCCCGGTCGTGATGGTGCCTATCACAATACTAGGCAAGCCAATCCAACATTTACCACATCGAATTTCCTTTTTATAATTTCATCTTTCTAAAACAGTTAAGTCTCAAATTCTTCATATGTCTTATATAAACCAACAGAAGTATGTGGAAAACCAAAACCAAATATACTAACACAGCCCGAATCTGGTGTCACTAGTCATGAGCCTCTAAGTACAACCAAAGCACTCTCTGAATAATACAAAATAGTCTAAAATAACAAAATGCTAAGATAGGAAGGAGGAAGGCAGGGCTGCGAATGTCGTGCAGCTACCTTGCGATCTCCGAATAAACTCTGAGAGTGCTGGAAGCTCTCACTCTGATGCTCGGGCACCTGGATCGGCACACAGGGTGCAGGGAGTAACATGAGTACGCCAACTCAGTAAGCAACTAAAGTAAACAAAGTCTGAGTGCAGTGATGAGCATTTAAAATCATATAAGGAATCTCAACAGAAATATCAAGTCAAATCTGCAGTTTAATAATCGGTTATCTCGTAAAACTCTTGTTTCTATTAAAATTCTTTTAAGACATTTATTCAACATTTTTCAACAAAGGTTCAGTATAAAAGAAGAGTGAAAGCAGCATAATGTCATAAATAAGCCCCTCGGGAAAGGTATCACTCATAAGTATAGCCCCTCGGGCAAGCCTCTCAGTCACTCGTGACTCAGCTCTCGTCAATTAGTACTCACACTCAGCACTCCGGCTCAATAGATATCTCACAATAATAATAATAACCGCTATGGAGTGCAGCCCAATCCGTAATATATAGTCGACTATGCTCACTGGGGGTGTACAGACTCCGGAGGGGCTCTTACAACCCAAGCGTCATATCGCTGCGGCGCGCAGCCCGATCCAATACATGTTGCTGTGGTGTGCAGCCCGATCCATATAAGTATCGCTGCGGGTGCAGCCCGATCTATAATATATATATATATATATATATATATATATATATATATATATATATATATATATATATATATATATATATATAATATCACTGCGGCGTGCAGCCCGATCCATAATGTATATATAATCCTCACCATTAGGTCCTCAACCTCTCTCAGTCATTAACCTCACGGCCTCTCGAGCATATCGATGAAAATCAAGGAACTCAGCCCAAACAGTTTTCACATATTAAGAAGTATAGTAATGAAATCGGTTTTAAACAATAAACAGGTAAACATGACTGAGGATATGCTTTCAAATCAAATAGAGTGAGGAAAGTAGTAAAAATACCCCTAAGGGTCTAAACAGGTCAGCACAAGGCCCCAAACACGGCGTACAACCCAAAATATAGTATACATCTCTAAAATACAGAATATCATAAGATTTCAAATCAAATACGCGGCTTAATAGCCGCTACGGGACGGACCAGGTCACAATCCCTACCGGTGCACGCCCACACACTCATCACCTAGCATGTGCGTCACCTCATTTATCAAAACAATACGAAATACCGGGGTTTCATACCCTCAGGTCATGATTTACAATGGTTACTTACCTCAAACCGGATGAAATACTACTCCGCGACGCCCTTGTCTCTCGACACGGCCTCAACTCGCGTCGAATCTATCCAAAATCAGAATTATAACATCAATATATGCTAAGGGAACGAAGCCCATGCGAAAAAAATCAAATTACATCAAAAATCCCGAAATTGGCCCAAACCCGAACCCCGGGCCCACGTTTCGGATTCCGATAATAATCACAAAACTAGAATCCTTACACTCTCACGAGTTCATACATATTAAATACATCAAAATTCGACCACAAACGACCCGTCAAATCCTCAAATCAAAGTCTCTAATTTCAAGCCCTAACTCCCAATTTTTAACCCTTAATCTCATAAATTTCATACTTAAACAGTTGAAAATCAACATAGATTCGAGTTTTAGGTTCAATAATCTTACCTCCAAGTGTTTCCCTTCGAATCCCTCTTCAATCTCACCCAAAAAGCTCCAAAACAGCTCAACAATGATGAAATATGGCCAAAAGTCGCGAAGTCCCCTAATAAAACATTCTGCCCAGAGATTTAAATTCCTTAATCGCGATCGCGGAAACAACCTCGCGATCGCGAAGCACAAAAACTAACTGCCCTCATTTAACCTTATGCGATCGCATAGAACAAACCTCACCACTTCACACCAGCTCATTCCCTTCTACGCGAACGCGACCCTTGCCACGCGTTCGCGAACAACAACTTCACAGCCAATCGCGATCGCGTCCTGACCTTTGCGATTGCGTAGAACAAATCTCACCTCAGGCCAACTAGGCCTACGTGATCGCAGACCCTTCTACGCGATCGCGAAGAACAAAATGTCTGCAACAAAACTTAAGAGAATCTGCAACTTTCAAAATAAGAATTTGATCTGTTTAACCACCCGAAACTCACCCGAGGCCCTCGGGACCTCAACCAAACATGCCAACATATCCCATAACATCATTCAAACTTGTTCCAACCTTCAGAACGCTCAAAACAACATCAAAACATCAAATCATCATCGGATTCAAGCCTCTGAAATTCCAAAACTTCCAAATTCCGCTTTCGATCAGAAAGTCTATCAAACCTCGTCCGAATGACTTGAAATTTTGCACACACGTCCCAAATGACACAACGGACCTACTTCGATTTTCGGAATTCCATTCTAACCCCTATATCAAAATTTCCACTACCAACCGGAAAATGTCAAAATTCCATTTTCGCCAATCCAAGCCTAAATCTACTCCAGACCTCCAAAACACATTCTGATCAAGCTCCTAAGTCCCAAATCACCTAATGAAGCTATCCGAACCATCGAAATTCACATCCGAGACCTTTTTCACATAAGTCAATATCCGATTGACTTTTCCAACTCAAGCCTACTCAAAAGAGACTAAGTGTCTCATTTCTCTACAAAACCACTCTGAACCCAAACTAACCAACACGATACCACATTATATAGCTGAACAAGACATAAAGAAGCAGAAATGGGGAAATGGAGCGGTAACTCATGAAACGACCGGCCGGGTCGTTACACGTTAACCACCCGAAACTCACCCGAGGCCCTCGAGACCTCAACCAAACATGCCAAAAAGTCACATATCACCATTCAAACTTGTTCCAACCTTCGGAACACTCAAAACGACATCAAAACATCAAATCACCATCGGATTCAAGCCTAAGGATCCCAAAACTTCTGAATTCCGCAAATGATGTAGAAACCTATCAAACCTCATCCAAATGACCTGAATTTTTGCACACACATCACAAATGACACAATGGACCTACTCCAATTTTCGAAATTCCAATCAGACCTCGATATCAAGATTTCCACTGCCGACCGGAAAATGCCAAAATTCCAATTTTGCCAATTCAAACCTAAATCTACCACGGACCTCCAAATTACATTCCGAACACGCTCCTAAGTCCAAAATCACCTAAAGAAGCTGTTCGAACCATCAGAATTCACATCCGAGACCTTTTACTTATAAGTCAACATCCGGTTGACTTTTTCAACCTAAGCTTCAAATTAAGAGACTAAGTGTCTCATTCCACTCTAAAACCACTCCGAACACAACACAACCAACACGATATGATCAAATACAACTGAACAAGATATAAGGGAGCATAAATGGGGGAATCGGGGTTGTAACTCATGAGAATCCGAAGCTGATATGTGAAGCCATGAACGAACCTCCTAATCCTCTCTCTAACCGTAGGAACCAACCAAACAGCATGACGAGCTAACTTTGAGAACCTCATCTCATACTGCATCACAGTCATATCATCTTGACGCAACTGCTCGAACTGCCTTCTCCTCCCTGCGAGACTGTGGCACATACTTCTCCAAAAAGAGAGTGGAGAACTGCTGCCAGGTAAGGGGCGCTGCACCAACAGGCCTACGCCTCTCATAAGCCTCCCACCAAGTGAAGGCAGCTCCAAAAAACTGAAAAGTAGTAAATGCGACCCCGATGGTATCCAGAATACCCGCTGTACGAAGAATCCTTTGACACTTGTCCAAGAAACCCTGGGCATCCTTGCCCTCTGCACCACTGAAAGTCGGAGGCTGATGTCTACCAAACCTCTCCAATCGACACTGCTCGTCCTCAGACATAACTGGTACTACAAAATCCTGAGTAGGTGCAACCGGCTAGGCTGGTGGTGCCTCCGGTGTCTGCAATCCCTGAACAACCTGCTTAGGTGTGCGGGCGGGGGAGTCTGAGTGCCTCTCCCGGCCTGAGAAGTAGCGGCTGCGGTAGAAACTGCGACCGCCTGAGCAAGGCTAGTGCACATGGTCAAGATCTTAGCCAAGGTCTCCTAAAGGCCGGGAATAACAATAGGCGCAGTCGGCGCCTGAGCTGGTCCTGCTGGAGCATCCACAACTGGGACCTGATCGTGAACTGGGGCAATTGGTGGATATGCAGGTGCTGCCCTAGCTGTTGTGCGGGCTACACCCCTGCCCCTACCACGGCCTCGACCGCGACCTCGGCCTCTAGTGGCCCCAACTGGTGGTAGTGATGGTCGTCCGTCCTGTCCGGTAGCACGTGTCCTCACCATCTGTAAGAGAATAGAATAACAGAAGTTTAGTACCAGAATCAACAGATTCACACGACAGGAATTTCAAGAATGTGAAGCTTTTCCTAAAAGCCTCCCGGGGATAAGTACAGACGTCTCCTTACCGATCCGCAAGACTCTACTAAACTGGCTCATGACCCGTGAGACCTATGTAACCTAGGCTCTGATACCAACTTGTCACGACCCCAAACCACCCCGGTCGTGATGGCGCCTATCGCAGAGCTAGGCCAGCCGATTCAACACTTAACATATAAAGGTATTCTTCTTAATTCATTAACTAATCATATATGATCACAAATCTTTCATTCTAATGTATCAAAATAAGCGCACAAGTAAACAAAAACATTAACACTGCCCGATCCCGGTGTCACTAGTCATGAGCCACTATACTACAGTCTGATACTGTCTTCTCAATACAAAATAAGAATGAAATGTGTAATACTGAAGATAGGAAGGAAAAAAGCAGGGCTGCGGACGCCATGCAGCTACCTCGCAATCTTCGAAATGCTCTGAAGGCAAGAGACAACTCTCACTCGGATGCTCTGGCACCTGGATCTGCACACAAGGTGCAGGGAGTAACGTGAGTACGCCAACTGAGTAAGTAACAATTATAAATAAAGGCTGAGTGCAGTGACGAGCATTTAAAAACATAAGTGCATTATAACATAAAAATCTCAGAGAAAATAATCAGATCAAATCAGTAGATAAATTTTGAACAACCAGTTAAAATATTAGTTCAATGAAAAGTTGTTAAAACGTTTATTCAACATTTTCAGTAAAGGCATAAAGAAGAGTGAAAACCAGTATTTTCGTAACACAAGCCTCGGGCGAAGTATCACTCATATATATATATAGCCCCTCGGGCAAGCCTCTCAGTCACTCGGACTCAACTTCCACACTCAGCACTCACGCTCAATAGGTATCTCATAACAACCGGTGAAGCGTGTAGCCCGATCCATAAATATATAGTCGACTGCGCTCACTGGGGGTGTTCAGACTCCAGAGGGGCTCCTACAACCCAAGCGCTATATCGTTGCAGCGTGTAGCCCGATCCAATATATATCGCTGCGGCGTGCAGCCCGATCCATGTATACATATATATAACGCTGTGGCGTGCAGCCCGATCCATAACTATCCTCACAACCCAACCCTCGGCCTCACTCACTCATCAGCCTCACAAGCCACTCGGGCATCTCAGTGCAAACTCAGGGAACTCAGCCCAAAACACTTCCATGAATATTAAAAATAGAGTGAGGAACAAGATATAACAATAAACATGTATAAACCATTACTGAGGATAATACTTTCTATTAAAAATAATGCGAAGATAACAGTAACATGCCCCTGAGGGCCCAACAGTACGGCACAAGGCCCCAAACATGGCATACAACCCAAGTTAACAGAATCATTTCTAAAACACATAGATATCTTATAAAGTTTATCGAAATATGCAACTCTATAGTTGCCACGGGACGGACCAAGTCACAATCCCTACGGGCGCACGCCCACATGCCCGTCACCTAGCATGTGCGTCACCTCATTTATCAAAATAGTACGAAATCCCGGGTTTTCATACCCTCAGGTCTAGATTTACAATAGTTACTTACCTCGAACCGGACGAAAATCTACTCCACAATGCCCTTGCCTCTCGACTCGGTCTCAAATCGCCCCGAATCTATCCTAAACCAGAATCATAACATCAATACATGCAAAGGAACAAAGCCCACGCGAAAATTATCAAATTTAATCAAAATTTCCGAAATTGGCCAAACTCGACCCTCGAGCCCACGTCTCGGAATCCGATAAAATCACATCACTTGAATCCTTATCCTCCCACGAGTCTACCCATATCAAATTCACCAAAATCCGACGACATATGGCCATCCAAATCCCAAAAATCCACTCTCCAAATTTTCTTCCATTTCCCCCAATTTTCACCCAAATTCCCAAATTAAATGATAAGAATCAAGACATAATCATGGAAATTAGCCAAAAACAAGTGAAGAACACTTACCCCAATCACTTCTCTGAAAATTCCCTCTAAATTCGCCTTCTCCCGAGCTCTCTAATGAATTTTGAAAATATGGACTAAAACCCTCGTTTTTGAACTTAAACATTCTGCCCAGATGCGTCCTTCATCGTGAACGCGACCACCTCCTCGCGTTCGCGTAGAACAAAACTCAACTTCTCGCATTTCCTCTTTCATGGACTCGAGCTCCTTCTCGCGAACGCGAAGCTTCAGCTGCCAAAGCCTTTGCGAACGCGTCCCTTTCTACGCGAAGGCGATGAGCAAACGCCTGGGGTCCCAGCTGCTCCAACTTCCCTACGCGAACGCGATGTCTCTCACACGTTCACGATTCACTGGAGTCCAAACCTACACGAACGCGTCCCCTGTCTCGCGAAAGCGAAGAGCATTTTCTCCCCTAGGCCAAGCTCTTCTTCGCGAACGCAGGAAAATCTTCACAAACGTGAAGAACAAACCTTCTGCAATAAAATCCCAGCAAAATTTGCCATTTCCCAAAACCACAAATTGGTCCGTTAACCACCCGAAACTCACCCGAGGCCCTCGGTACCTCAACCAAACATGCCAAAAAGTCACAAATCACCATTAAAACTTGTTCCAACATTCGGAACACTCAAAACGACATCAAAACATCAAATCACCATCGGATTCAAGCCTAAGGATCCCAAAACTTCCGAATTCCGCAAATGATGTAGAAACCTATCAAACCTCATCCGAATGACCTGAATTTTTGCACACACGTCACAAATGACACAATGGACCTACTCCAATTTTCGGAATTCCAATCCGACCCCGATATCAAGATTTCCACTTCCGACCGGAAAATGCCAAAATTCCAATTTCACTGAATCAAGCCTAAATCTACCATGGACCTCCAAATTACATTTCGAACATGCTCCTCAGTCCCAAATCACCTAACAAAGCTATCCGAACCATCAGAATGCACATCTGATACCTTCTACTCATAAGTCAATATCCGATTGACTTTTCCAACCTAAGCTTCCAATTAAGAGACTAAGTGTCTCATTCCACTCTAAAAGCACTCCGAACACAACGCAAATAACACGATATGATCAAATACAACTGAAAAACATATAAGGGAGCAAAATGGGGGAAACAGGGTTGTAACTCATGAAACGACCGTCCGGGTCGTTACAATGTTAAAACTGCATTTTTAAATGGTGATTTGGAAGAGGAAATTTACTTGGAGCAACCTGAGGATTGCATAGTGTCTGGCCAAGAAAACAAAGTATGTAAATTGCTAAAATCTTTGTATGGTCTAAAGCAAGCACCTAAACAATGGCATGAAAAATTTGATCAAGTATTGATTAATGATGGTTTTTCATCAATTGAAGTAGATAAATGTGTTTATACAAAATGTGTAGATGGTACATGTGTTATTATTTGCCTTTATGTGGATGACATACTTATTTTCAGTTCTAGCCTTGATTTGGTACATAAAACCAAATTTTTCTTGTCTTCTAATTTTAAGATGAAAGACATGGGAGAAGCTAGTGTTATTTTAGTCATGAAAATTATAAGAGATGGCAATAGTTTGAGTTGACTTAAGAACATTATGTTGAAAGAATTCTTAAAAAATTTGATAATTTTGATGTGGTACCTGTAAGCACTCCTTATGATGCTAGTAGTTAATTAAAAAAGAATAAGGGAGATGTTATAGATCAAAATAAATATGCTCAAGTTATTGGTAGTCTAATGCATTTGATGAATTTTACTAGACCTGATATTGCATATGCTGTGTGTAGATTGAGTAGATGTACTCAAAACCCGAGTCATGATGATTGGAATGCATTAGTAAGAGTAATGAAATATTTGAGAGGTACCATGAACTATGGTATTAAATATAGTAGATTTCCCACTGTATTAGAAGGATACAGTGATGCTAACTAGATCTCTAATTCAGATGAGACAAAATTCACTAGTGGTTATGTGTTCACCCTCGGTGGGGGTGCTGTGGCATGGAAATCAGCTAAACAAACAATAATAGCTAGATCTACCATGGAATCTGAGTTTGTAGCATTGGAATTGGCTGGCAATAAGGCCGAGTGGTTAAAGAACCTTTTGGCAAGTATTCCACTAGGAATAAAACCGACACCTTCTGTATCGATGCATTGTGATTGCAAATATGCAATAGCCATTGCTAAAAATAAATCCTTTAATGGGAAGAGTAGACTTATCCGATTGACACATAATATGATAAAGCAGCTGTTGAGAGATGGAATTATTTCCATAGGTTATGTGAAGTCAGAAGTGAATTTGGCCGATCCTCTGACTAAACCTTTAGGAAGAAAATTAATATCTGAAACATCGAGGGGAATGGGACTTTTGCCAATTTGAGTTATATCAACTATGATGGTAACCCAACATATGCGATTGGAGATCCCATGAAGTAGGTTCATATGGGTAATAACAAGTCATTAGTTGATCAAATGTGCACTATTAAATTATATCCCTTCCTATGGTGTGTGTATATATAGAGCAAGACTACAAGGAATGGGAGGCTGAGTTATTAAAATCTTAATCTAATCCATAGCCTAATTTTAGGTGGTGTATTGCGCTGCAGAATACACTTGATGGATGGACCTATATGAGTGTGGTGTGGGGCCGCTCCTATGAAATTTACGACAAAAAAAATCTAAAGCACTCATGAAAACCAGGCGCGCGCATGGCCTATTAGCGCAAAACCGCGATAAACAACAAAGTGTGTGCATGTATAATATGATAGATAAGACACTAAACTTACAAAACAATTCATGGTTCATAGAAGTTTTAAATTTCACCAATTGTTCTGTAAGTTTAATCTTATTTTATCTAGGTCTGGTTCTTAGTGCAAGAGACACTAGATTCGACGCATTATGCTCATTTGTGAAATCCAGCAAATTATTTTATTATTTTGTTATTTTTTAATATTTTTTTTGAGATATGTGGGGGATTGATAGAAAAATACTTTTGATATCTCAAAAAGAAATATTCCAAAACTATGTCTAGATTCATTTTCACACCATTATATTAATGAGTCATTATTATCGTACAACAACAACCCAGTATAATCCCACTTAGTGGGGTCTGGGGAGGGTATTGTGTGGGGTAGAGAGGCTGTTTCCAAATAGACCCTCGACATCATTCCCTCCAAGAACTTCCCATATTGCTCTTGAGGAGACTCGAACTCACAACCTCTTGGTTGGAAGTGGAGGTTGCTTACCATCAGAGCAACCCCTCTTGAGACATTATTATAGTAATTATTTTAAATATATTTGTAATAAAAAATTAGTTTACTTTTGAATTCAATTGGGACAAAATAAATCTGATTATTGAATGCTCATTAGTGGGTAGACGTTACCGTGGAAAGAATAATTGTGCATTTGACAGCCTTAATGGCTTTGAATTTTAACGTTTTTGTATTTGAACGTTTGGTAGGCTTTAAAAAGCCTTTATGGATAAGACAATTTTCTTATCAGATTGTCATTTCTTTTGCACTATTTATACTTCTTTGTTTTTACATCTTGAGGAGTGAAAAAAGTTAAAACTTTTCTTCCCTTTTCTTTTGTGCTGGGTTTTCTTCTCCTAAATCTTTGTTGTTTCTGCTCCAAGTTATATTAGAAGAGCTTGTTGAATCCTAGGGGATACGCTCAATAATATTCATCTCAGGGTGGGCGAAATATCCCTAAGAACAGTGTCTTTGACACGCCTCAAGCTAAACCTTTTATTCTCCATAATCATCCATTATTTTTTCCAACAATAATTAGATTCTAGTAACATATAATCGTGCATACACCAAGTTGTTTACTTTTTTTTCTAATTTCTATCAGGATATTTTTTATTCTCAAAACTCGAACCTATGACCATTGATTACCAGGAAGTAACGAGACTCATAGCCGAAGAGACGACGAGAGTCGTGGACGATATGTCGATAACGATCGAGGACAGGCACCGTTGATGAAGTTGTAACGGCTAGTTTTCCAAATAGGATATTAATTAAAGGGAATATTCTAGTGGATATTCTCTACACTTGTACTATTAGGGTTTACTAGGAATATGTCTCATATAAATCGAAAAAGAGACAATGATATGAGGCATATGATATTCATTTGTAAGAACAGACTTTGACAAAAGATTCTCTCTCTCTCTCTCTCTCTCTCTCTCTCTCTCTCTCTCTCTCTCTCTCTCTCTCTCTCTTACTAAGATATGAACACACCTTTTCATCAAGATTCTTATCTATATTATTTCATACTTTTCCATCAGATCCAAGAATAATTTGAACATTCAAGGATTTGTTTATCACTCATCATTGTTAGGAGGAACAACCATCTAGTTCAACCTTTATTGGTTGAATCACTCCTCAGATTTACTTAAATACCATTTATTGTTATTCATTGTTATTAAATGTTACATTATTGCTCATACCTTTTGGAACAATTATTGCATATTGTTATCATTTTTCTACCAAATCTATTCGACTCTAATCACACTTTCAGAAGTCATATCTAGAGATATTATTATTAACTAGGTTTAACCCATTATCACATGAATTTAATTATTTGAACCAAGAGTTATATTTATTTGTCAAACAATTTGGCGCCGTTTGTAGGGATCTCCTAGTTAAAGCCTTTAGTTTCTTTATAATCTACAACTATCACGAGTCACTACCGTAAAAGAAAACAAGCAAAAACAAGATCTCCTTTCTTTGTGTGCATAAATCCCAACATGGCAGGTAACCGAGAAGTAAGGACGAGAATAATTAGTGGCCTCCCAACCGACCTCATGAACGTCATCAACGAAAGCTGTGAAACGGCAGACGAAGGTGCAATGCCAAGTGCCTCCCCCAGGCGAGATGAGTCCCCGCCCCCTCACTACAACATCACAAAATCTCATGGTAAGGGAGCTTCCACATCTGTTGGGGAAGAGACGCCCCCAGCTGTAAAAAAGCTCCACGAAACTTGGCTAACTGACACGCTAACCAACATTCTCAACAATCCCGCCCGGGATACGACTATAGAAAACTCAAGGACTTGCAGCATACAACCAGCAGACGAGCAGTGCAACAAACTCCCTACTCCTCTAATGACAAGCATTACCCACAGTGTCATTAATAGTGCAGGCGACAACGACCTTGCAGCCATTCTGAAAAGGATGGAGGAAATGGAGAATAAGAACAAGGCACTCTGAGATCAAATGAAAGAGCAACAGGAAAGGGTCGATAAAATACGGGGCGCCCCAAGCTGTTACCGAAGAGGGACACCAACCGATTCGTCGAACATACGTACAGTGATGATGTATCCCTGCATGCTATACCAAAATCCTTTAAAATGTCATCCTACCTCAGGATATATGACGGTACAACCGACCCCAAAGATCATGTGACTCATTACGTCACCGCCGTAAAAGGCAACGACCTTGCCAAGGAACATGTGTCTTCCATTTTGCTGAAGAAGTTCTGCGAAACCCTCACAGGAGAGGCATTAACCTGGTATTCACAGCTACCAACACGCTCTATTGAAACCTTTGAAGAAATAGCAGACAAGTTCGTAACGGCCCACACCGGAGCCAAAAAGGTCGAGGCAAGAGTGAACGACATATTTGCTATCATATAATCTCTGGGAGAGGCATTGAGGGACTTCGTCGCCCGGTTCAACCGAGTAAAGATGACTTTGCCAGACGTGTCCGAAGGAATGGCGTTGCAGCTTTTCAGAACAGGCTGAGCATGGATGGTTCAAGAGCAATGAGGAAACTGTTAAGTCGGTTGATGAAGTATCCCCAACCACTTGGGACGAAATCTACAATGCTTATTGTGCCGAAGTCCGCGTAGATGAGGACGACCTCAACAGGCCGACCCACCGGCTAACTTCAGTACAAGCGGAATCAAGAAAGGATCGAAGAGACAAAGCCAGAAGAGATCACCCAATTTTGCAATCTAACAGGGAACAACACCAAGAGAATGGGCACCGCTCCCTCCCGCCGCTACGAAGAAGGTCCATCCAGACCAAGGACACGAACTCATCGGAACGACAGAGGTATGCCCCCTTATTATCTACTCACAATTTTTGTGTGTCACCTACAGAGATAGTCTATGCTCGGGAGAAGCTCAGACCAAAAGTGAAGTGTCCGCCAAAGATGAGATTAGAACCTAATACCAGAAAGTCCAACGCCCTCTGTGAGTTCCACCAAGAAATTGACCTAAGGCAGGGAAGATCTGCTAAGCTATAAGTGAAGAACCAATTTCGCCAGAGGACGCGAAAATCAAGGGACACCCAAACCGCACTCACCAGCCCGTACAATTAACATGATCATCGGAGACGACGCCTCTATCAACAGCGTGAAGTTCACGACTACACACAAACTCTAGCGATCCATCACCGATGATGGGTATGACGAACTCGTAGAAAGTATCATCTTCGACAAGTCGGATGCTGATGGCTTGGTCTTTACTCTTCATGACGCCCTCGTTATTACTCTGCGAATTTTGGATACCGATGTTAAATGTATTATGATAGATGATGGAATGGGAGCGTGCATTATTTATCCTCGGGTACTTACCCAAATGAAACTGGAGGATAAGATAGTGTTGCGTTGCATCACACTAACTGGTTTTAACAATGCAGTTGAACGGACATCCGGGGAAATTACTCTTCCCATCTTAGCTGGCGGTGTAACTCTGGAAATGACGTTCCATATCATAGACCAAGACACCGCGGCAACGCCATAGTGGGACGACCATGGATACACCCCTTGAAGGTCGTCCCCTCCAGCTTATACCAAGTCATCAAATTCCCAACTCCATGGGGAATATTCAGCAAACGAGGAGAGCATCGTACATATCGGGAATGCTACTGCATTGCTCTAGATAACACGGCCTCCCAACAAAGGAAGGACAAAGAAAAAGAGGCATAGCAATCAACAGGGTCGAGGTCGGGGCATGACGAGATCGGGGAAGGCATCAAAGATCCTGACATAGTCGAAGCCACAGGGTCAACCATAGAGGACTTTAACCCCGTTCAATTAGAACCCAACGACCATAGCAAGAAGGCCTATATCGGTTGTAAACTTCAAGACCCAGGTAAATTTAGTCAATTCTTAAAAGCTAAAGTAGATTTGTTTGCTTTCAGCCATGCTGATATGCTGGGCATCCCAAAGAAGATCGCCACACACATATTAAATGTCGAACCCTTCCGCAATGAATGACATAGTTTGCGAGGAAGTGGAAAAACTATTAGAAAATGGTTCCATCAGGGAATCAAAGTACCCTAAGTAGGTCG
Organism: Nicotiana attenuata; assembly: GCF_001879085.1. NCBI lineage: Eukaryota > Viridiplantae > Streptophyta > Magnoliopsida > Solanales > Solanaceae > Nicotiana > Nicotiana attenuata. The sequence continues at coordinate 476,782 of NW_017670558.1, read as the reverse complement.
CCAACGTGGTAATGGTTAAAAAGAAGAATGAGAAGTGGCGGATAGACTTCACTGACTTAAACAAAGCATGCCCAAAGGATTCATTCCCGCTGCCTCACATCGACTAACTCATTGATGCAACGGCCAGACATGAACTGCTAAGTTTCTTGGATGCTTACTTAGGCTATAATCAGATCCTCATAGAAGAGGAAGATCAGGAAAAGGTTGGTGATGAGGATGTTCAAGGATCAACTCGGTAAGACAATGGAAGTATATATAGACGACATGCCAGTCAAGTCGAAAAGGGGAGAAGATCACATCGATAATTTGAAAGAAACTTTCGACATACTCAGACGGTACAGAATGAAACTGAACCCGGAGAAGTGTGCGTTCGGCGTAGCCTCAGGAAAATTTCTAGGTTTCCTCATATAACAGCTAGGGATCGAGGTCAACCGTGACAAAATTAAAGCCATTGAGGGGATACCCTAACTCTTAACCACCAAAAAATAGGTCCAAAGGTTGACTGCGCATCGCCGCCCTATCAAGTTCATCTCACGGTCGTCAGATAGGTGCCATAAATTCTTTGGCATACTCAAGAAAGTTAACGGCCTCCAATGGACTTCGGAAAGCGTCCAGGCTTTGAGGGAACTAAAAGCATACTTGTCGCCGCCGCTCTAGCTTTCAAAGCAAAAGCTGGGGAAGCGTCTCCTCGTTTATCTAGCCGTATCTGAGGTAGCTGTGAGCACAATCCTAGTTTGAGAAAACAAAGGTACGCAATCTCCCATCTATTACATCAGCAAAATACTAGTCGATGCCGAGATGAGGTACCCACACCTTGAGAAACTGGCTTTGGCCTTATCGTAGCTTCGCGGAAGCTTAGACTGTATTTCCAATGTCACCCCATCTCGGTCGTCACAACTTTCCCCCTAAGAAGCATTTTACATAAACTCGAGATATCAGGAAGGCTGGCCAAATGGTCTATCGAGCTCAACGAGCATGATATCACATACCAGCCGCGAGCAGAGATAAAGTCATAAGTGCTCACTGACTTTGTTGCCGACTTCAGCGCAAAAATAATGCCTGAAGTCAGAAGGGATGCACTCCAAACTCCCCCCCCCCCCCAAACACAAAATCTCTGGGTCCTATATATCGACGGTGCATCCAACGCGTCGGGGTCCAAACTAGGACTCGTACTCGAAGTCCCAACATGCGAAGTAATTCGCCAGTCCATAAGGTGCCCGGGCATGACTAACAACGAGGCCGAGTATGAGGCCGTCATTATAGGTTTGAGACTAGCGCTCAAGTATGGGGCAAAACGATTAAAACTACGATGTGATTTCCAGCTCGTAGTCAACCAAGTCACAAGGACTTTCCAAATCAAGGAACAAAGATTGCAAAAATACAAGACCGAAATCTACAAGTTGATGCCCGAGTTCGACAAATGTAAGCTCGAAAAAATTCCACGAGCACAGAACGCCAATGCAGATGGCCTCGCTAAACTAGTTGCAACTACCAAAAACATCACAATAGGAGACAGAAATGTGGTCCATCTCCTCAACTCCTCGCTAGATCAAGTCGAATTAAGAACCATTAACTTAACTTGGGACTGGCGCAATCGTGTGATCGCATACCTGCAGGACGACACACTCCCAGGCAATAAAAAAGAGGCCAGGAAACTAAGGATGCAAGCAGCCAGATACAATATCCTCCACAACGACATGTACAAGAGAACCTATGGTGGCCCTTTAGCAAAGTGCCTTGGCCCAAACCAGACTCGGCGCATCCTTGAAGAGTTCCACGAAGGCCATTGTGGGTCTCATTCCAGCAACCGAGCACTGGTTAGATGCCTTATACGGGCGGGATATTATTGGCCCACCATGAAAAAGGAGGACGCAGACTTCGTAAAAAGATGCGAGCAATGCCAGAAGTACGCCCAGTGATTCATCAAGTGGGAGAACACCTCCACTTGGTCACCTCACCTTGGCCGTTGATCAAATGGGGAATGGACACGTAGGTCCCCTCCCGGCAGGACGAGGTAACGTACAAGTTCCTTTTAGTTTAACTGACTATTTCTCTAAGTGGGTGAAAGCAGGAGCATTCGCCCAAAAACGGGAACAGGAAGTAATCACTTTTATATGGAGAAATATCATATGCCGGTTCGGCCTTCCCAAAGAAATTAGCTGCGACAACGGACCCCAATTCACGCACAAGAAAACCACCAATTTTTTTGAGAAATAGCATATCAAAAGAATACTCTCAACCCCGTACCACCCCACGGGCAAGGGCAAGCAGAGTCCTCCAACAAATCAATACTAAACATCATGAAAAAGAAGCTTGAGGACGCCAAGGGACAATGGTTGAAAGTCCTACCAGAACTATTGTGGGCATAACATACAACTCCAAAAATAAGCACAAGAGAGACGCCCTACTCTTTGGTCTACGGGACCGAGGCGGTAATACCAGTTGAGGTTAGAAAGCACAGTCTAAGGTACTCCTACGAGAGCGACACGAGCAACGACGAGGACCAAAGTCAGGAACTCGACAAAGTCGACGAACGAAGAGATATGGCTTATATAAGAATGATAGCCCAAAAATAGAAAACAAAGCGCTATTATAAAAAGAAAGCAAAGGTCAGGCCGCTGATATGGCTTATATAAGAATGATAGCCCAAAAACAGAAAACAAAGCGCTAATATAACAAGAAAGCAAAGGTCAGGCCGCTCAAAATCGGGGACTCAAAGATCCCAGGGAAGGTAAGTTGGAAACAAATGGGACGGTCCGTACAAAATCACTGTAAAAGCGAATAAAGGATCATTTCAACTAGAAACAATAAAAAGAAAGCTACCACCAAACAATTGGAATATCAGCCACCTCAAATACTTCAACTTCTAAAAGAAAGAGTATTCCCCAAGTCGTACTCATTTTTCCCTCACTTGAGTTTTATCCCAGTTGGGTTTTCTCAAGGAGATTTTTAACGAGGCGACGAAGGGAACACTCCAAGTCGAAGTACGCGAAGGCAAGGCCCTGGTTTCTACTTCATTGCTCGACCTGTAACTACTCTCCAGATCGACCAATGAAGGGACTAGATAGCTAAGTTCAGATATGTTCGACCTTGCTGGAACAAGAGAAACAGAAACAAAAACAAGCAAGTATAGAAAATAAACCACAGAAAAGGAAACAGATGCCAAAAACTACCTTGGCATTCCATTTCATACTTAAACATTTTTTACAAAGGCTCGTGAAGGCGTCGACAAAAATACACAAGCTTAAAATAAAAAAAGAAGAAGAAGAAGATAAAACTACTAGTAACTGCCATTAGGATCTTCTGCACCTCCACCACCCTGACCGGCGATACCTGGGCCATCTCGATCCCTGTCTTCATCATCACCTTCACCCTCAAGGTATGCAGCATCATACCATACATTCTCTTCAAGCCATTCCATGTCTCCGGCCCCTCATCATCACCTGCCTCAGGCGTGGCGGGATCATATCTACAATCGACCTGAGCCTTGCGGGCCTTAACACGAACGTCGTCAACGGCTACCATAGAAATGGACCCCGCCTTATACAAATCTCGAAACACGTCCAACTGAGCTTCAACATGAATCCATACCTCGTACAGGTCTCGAGGAATGTTTGGGAAATCTAAAGTCTCAGCCGTCATAGGTGGGGCGGAAGCCGAAGTCTCAGCCGCTTTTCTTTTCCGGAACGAAGGGGCAGGAGCTCTCGCCCTTCTCATAAGCCCGCTGGCTGTTCCTAGGAAAAGCACAGAAAAGGGGAAAATCAGCAAGGTAAACAGAAAAGAAGGGAGCCAAGTCTCCAAAGAAACGAGTAACTTACCAGTCGAGGGGGGAGCCGACCCAAACCTCTTGAAGAAACTTGTCCACTCACGAATCCCGGCAATGTAAGGAAAGAGATGACTAAACCAACCAGAAATGTCCTCGACCAAAGGAGGAGGTAAGGTCTTGGCTGTGTAAGGAAAGAACAAGAGGTCAGAATCCACAACTAAGCAAAACAAACCAAGTACCTACATGCTATGGAGTGAGGCGCTTACGAGTGCTATTCCAAGCTTCATGGGAAGTCGTCTGTCGTTGTCCACCACGTCCTCAGTTCTAACAAAGAAAAAGTTGAGCTAGAACTGGCGGTTAGCCTTATCGTCCATCTTCACCACCAGGCACTGCCTCCTCGGTGGCGAAGGTTCAGCATCGCCCCCCTTATAAAAGCTGGGGGCGAACAGGTGCATCTGGCGTCGAAGTGTGATCTCGACCCCAGCTAACTCCGCGAACTTAGTAAGCATCCTTATGAGCTTGTATACATACGATGCAAGCTGAGCCGGGAAACGCCATAGAAGCGACATAATTCATTCGCCAGCGAGAGGAGAGAAAGAGTGTCGTCGACGTGAAAGGGATAGGCGTAGAATGCGCAATACCCATGGCGGTGGTACTACACCGCATCCCACCCGGCAAGGATCAACTCGACATGATCAGGAAGCCCATATTTTGCCTTAAGCTATAACAAGTCAACCTCCTTCATCGTCGACTTAAAAGTCCCGGGTTCAGCTTCAGGAAATTTTGAAAAATCAGACCTAGCATCTGGGTTACAAGGAACTATCTCTTCCACCGTCGGGAAGCTTCCGTCCTCAACGGAAGTGGGAACGTTCTCCGCATGAGGAGGAAAAGGAACCGCTAGAGGGACTGGGTCACTTCCCTCACTAGACTCGGTAGGTACATTAGACATATTTCCAACGAAAGAGAGGAATGTATCAAACAATGGAGGATTGAAGAACGGCGAGAATCACTAGAACAAAGGGAAAAGATGCGCAACAATGGAAAAGGAAGAAGATGATATAGGGTTTCAATGTAGGAAAACTGTAAAATTTGGGATTGCACCCTCACATCCTTATTTATAGGAATTCAGGCATCAGAACAGAGAAATTGGCTCATCATTACCTGGCATTGTAATCGAAGCAGCATGACCAATCAGGAGCCCCACGCAAAACAAAGCAACACATCGTGAATACACGTCATGATGAAGCACGAGGTCGTGACGTCACCTTGATTCATGGACAACACAACTCCAAAATTTTGCGGCTCACGAAGGGCCATGTTGCCAGCTCGCCTCAATCATCATGCCCCGATCAGCTCGTTCAATCATTTTGACCTAGTGACCAGAATCCGCTCATCAAGCCCGTCTGAGGCCGGCCTCAATAATCGGAGGGACTAATTGTATGAGCCAAAATCTGCCCTAGAATATTTAAGATAAGATAGCAATTATAGAAAAATTCTCAAGCCGTCGTTAGTCGAGGTGGACCAGGAAGTAACAAGACTAATAGCCAAAGAGACGATGAGAGTCGTGGACGAGATGTCAATAACGATCGAGGATGAGCACTGTCGATGAAACTGTAACGACTAGTTTTTGAAATAGGATATTAAAGGGAATATTCTAGTGGATATTCTCTACACTTGTACAATTAGGGTTTACTAGGAATATGTCTCATATAAATCGAAAAAGAAACAATGATATGAGGCATATGATATTCATTTGTAAGAACAAACTTTGACAAAAGATTCTCTCTCTCTCTCTCTCTCTCTCTCTCTCTCTCTTGAGATACAAACACTACATTTTCATAAAGATTCTTGTCTATATTATTCCATACTTTTCCATCAGATCCAAGAATAATTCAAACATTCAAGAATTTGTCTGTCACTCATCATTGTTCGGAGGAACAACTATCTAGTTCATCCTTTATTGGGTGAATCACTCAACCTATTTACTTAAATGTCATTTATTGTTAGTAAATGTTATTAAATGCTACATTATTGCTCATACTTATTGGAACAGTTATTGCATACTGTTATCACTTTTCTACCACATATTTTCGGCGCTAATCACGCTTTCGAAAGTCACATCTAGAAATATTATTATTAACTAGGTTTTTTTTTGGTGAGAAAGATAATATTGCATTAAACATAAGTAAAGTGACTACAGAGAGGGTGATGCATATGCATCAGTACTAGAGTTGTTTGATAGATGTCTATTACAAATACTACTACTATCTATTCTGACATAGTTATACATACAGTGTTGCCATTGGAAGCAACCATGCGTTGCTCATTTTGATGGATTACAGAAGTGTTCTGATCCACATCCTCCGCTTGTTGTTCCTGCAGTGTGCATGTTGTCTTCCTAAGACGAGTTTCTCCAGCCTTGTCCCTTTGCAAAAAAGTGCTGACAAAATCCGGTGGCTCTTCAAAAATAAATGGTTTCTCATTAGAGGCCATGTTGCATCCTACTTTAGCTAAACCATCAGCCACCTTGTTTCCCTATCTGTAGGTGTGTGCAATGGTAGCACTATGCAGTTGGTCCAGGAGGTACCTGCAGTCAGCTATTATGTTAGTATAAACAATGTTATCATTTCTTAACATTTTCAGTACCTCTAAAGCATCGATGTTTATTTCCAATGGGACCAAGTTGTATGTATTTGCCAATTCCAGTCCATGGAATAGAGCCTTTAGTTCTGCCTGGATGGTGGTTGCATTGTCCAAATTTCCTACAAATCCTATAATCCAGTTTCCATTTGAGTCTCGTATGGCTCCCCCTATACCTGCTTTATGAGTTAACGTTGAAGCTGCCCCATTCATATTTAGTTTATAGTAATTTGGTTTAGGAGGTATCCATTTAATAGATTGCATTATAATATTTTTTGTTATTGGTACGTTCGCAGCCAAATATGTAAATTCCAGAGCATTATTAATAATTAAGTTGATTGATAGTCGTTGTTGTGTATTATTAAAATTTTAATTATTACGATTAATCCAAATGTGCCATAATGTGTATGAAATAAAAGTTTTAGTATTTATGCGGTTGGCATGTTGTTGTACTTTGTATTAATGAATTTCATCAGCCAATCTGATGGATGAGAGCGTGTCGGTATATTGTTGGAAAAGTATTCCATACCTAAGTCATTCCATATATGTTTTATGTTAGAACATTGTAAAAAGATATGATTAATAGATTCCGTATGTGTGCGACATATTTGACATTGGTTATCTAATGTTATTCCAATGTGATGTAGGTATTTCTTTATTGGTAATCTGTCATGCATCATAAGCCAAAGAAATGTTTTAATTTTAGGTGGTATTGGAATCTTCCAAATCCGATTGTAAAGGGGTGCGTGTTCTTGTATGTTTAAATCCTGTTGTAGCAATTGTGAATACATAGATTTAACAGTAAATTTTCTATTATTCGATAAACCCCAATAGAAGTGTCCAATTTGTTTGTGTAGATAGCTACATTGATCCTATTGATTTTAATTTTTAGAGAATTTGTAATATTAAAAGGTATTTCTTCCCATTTTCAATCGCTTTGATTTCTATAAGTGTTAATATTTCGCGTAGTATGATCGAAAGGTATAGGACCCTGTATTAAGGATCTAAGTGTGGTGTTTGGAGCATCCATGCCTCCGTCCAGAAATTTAAGTTTGAATTTCTACCTACTTTCCATTGAATTCCATTTTGGCATTTTTCCCAACCTGACATAATATTTTGCTAAGTATGAGAAGAATGTTGTATGACTCGTTTGTTTTTATATTTCAGAATAAGAGTGTTTGCCCATAGCTGATTAGAAGAATAAACTACGCGCCATGCTAATCCTGCCAGTAATGCCTTATTTTTTAAATCAAGTCTCTGTATACCTATACCTCCTAAATTTTTAGCATGGTAACTCTTTTCCAATTTACTAAATGAATCTTTCTTTTTTGTTGGGTAGTTTCCCATAGGAAATTGCTCCATTTTATCAATAATATTTTTAGGAATTGCAATGTATTGCATTGGGTGGTTTGCTAGACTAGAAAGTGTTGATTTAATGAGTGTAATTCTTCCTGGTAGTGATAGGAAGCTTGTTTTCCAGCCTGCAATTCTAGCCTTGAAGTTATCTAATAGAAATTGAAAATCTGACTTGTTAGGTCTATGTTGAAACATGGGGAAACCTAAATATTTTCCAAACGTTTTTCCTTCATGAATACTAAAGCAAGATAGTATATTTTGTTTTGCTTCAGTGTTACAGTTACCTGAGAAGAAAATTCTTGATTTTTGATAATTAATAGTTTGGCCCGATAGTTTAGTAAAAGTATTAAGAGTGTCAATTATGGTGTTGCAGCTCTGATCATTTACTTTAGACAGTAGGATGATGTCATCTGCAAAAAAAAGGTGTGATAGTTGAGGTCCATTTTGTGAGATTTTTATGTGTTTCCATAAGAGGTAATCTACTGATTGAAATATATTCTGTGATAGGCGTTCTAAGCACATAATAAATATATAAGGAGATAAGGAATCTCCTTGACGGATGCCCCTAGATGGTTTAAAGAAGTTAGTACGTGATCCATTGATCAATATAGAAATGGAAGATGTTGTAATGCATGACATGATTAGTGAAATGATGTTGTGTGGTATATTAAAATAGTGAAGGATATTTTTTACGAAGGACCACTCAATCTTATCAAAAGCCTTTTCCAAATCTAATTTGAGCAACATTTGACCCGTTATTCCTTTTTTCATTTTCTTGAAGTGGTTAAGAATTTCCTGTACGATGATTGCATTGTCTGAAGCTCTTTTTCCTAGTTGGAAATTTGATTGTGTTGGTCCAATAATTTTTTGTAGGAAAGGTTTTAGTCTATTGACAATGATTTTAGTAATTAGTTTGTAGATGGTGTTGCAAAGACTTATAAGACGATATTGATTGATTGCTACAACATTTTTCACCTTAGGAATTAGACACAAATAGGTTTTATTAATTTCTTCTGGAATTTTGCCTTCTTTGAAATCATTGTAACAACAATTTATAATTGAGTGACTTACTTCTTTCCAATATTTTTGGAAGAAGTAGGGATGGTGTCCATCTGGCCCTAGTGCCTTAAAAGGTTAAAAGGAGAATATGGCGTTTTTTATTTCCATCAACCTTAATGGTTGTGCCAATTGTTGTTGATCTTCATATGTTAAAGAATTAATCATAGTCAATTGGTCTTTTATTGATTAGATACTCAGTGTTGTGTTTTGAATAGATTAGTGTAGTATTGATAGATTTGATCATGAATTTCTATGGGATGATAAGTCCAATTTCCTACACTATCTTTTAAAGCATTTATACGATTACGTCTACGTCTCTGTAAGGTTGACATGTGAAAAATTTAGTGTTAGCATCGCCATCGTTTAGCCAATGAATTCTTGACTTTAATTTTCAAAAATCTTCCTCTTGCCTTAGTAAAGCACTGAATTCATGATTTAGTTGTATTTCTAGGCTTTGTAAGAAATTACTAGTAGGATAGTGCATGGATCGTTGAATTCCATTAATTCTAGCTAGTATTGTCCTTTTTTCACAAAAATATTTCCAAAAGTGTTCTTATTCTAATAATTAACATAATGTTGGAAATTATTCATAGCTTCCACTATTGAAGAACAATTTTTCCATGACTGATGAATTACATTTATGAGTGAAGGATTTGTTGTCCATATTTTTTCAAATCTGAATATATTCTGTCTAGGTATTCTATTTTGTTCAAGTGTGATTAGAAGAGGACAATGGTCTGAGTATGTGCGGGGCAGGTGTTGCACTACTGTTTCAGGGAATATTTGAATCCAATCATAGTTTGCTAGAAGTCTATCCAACCTTTGTAGTATAGTTTGTCCATTCCTTCTTTTATTTGTCCATGTATACTGGCTACCCTTAAATCCTAAGTCTACTAGTTTACAATAGTTAATATATTGTGCGAAGGCATCTATCCTTGTGTTATTGATGGGATTTCCACCAAATTTTTCATTTTGTCTAATTACCTCATTAAAGTCCCCCCCCCCCCCCCCAACTAACCATGGACCCTTATATGAGTCATGAATGCATTTTAAGTTTTGCCACAGTATATTACGTAAAGAGGTTGAGTTATTTGCATAAATTGAAGAAAATAACCATTTAGTAGAGTTAGGCCATACCTGGACCATGCAGTGCACCTCCTGTGTAGTCATTGTATCTTCCACTGTGACCATATCTGCATTCCACAGTAACACTATACCACCTGACGTTCCTTGTGCCTCAACTTGTGCCATACGTGAGAAGTTAAAATCATTTTTTAGAACTGTGTGATCATGCATGCGTGTTTCCAGTAGTACCACTAAGACAGGTCTGTAATTATCCAAAAGTGATCTGAATTGTCTTCTAAATTCTGCATTATTTGAACCTCTACAATTCCATACGATTAAATTCATGATAGATTGTGGGTTTGTAGGTTCATCTAGGCCAGCAATATCACCCGTCGCTCCCAGTGGAGCTTGAGTGTTCTGTTGTGTTATAGGGTTCTGCCTAAAGGATGGGATTATTACCATGGAATACTTCCCCTCCTGTTGGTTTTGGTTTACCCTGAAGTTTACACTGCATGTTGTGAGTTCTGGAGGGCATTTCAGTATGACTTTTTTTGCATACTGCTCCTTTAGGCTATAGAGATATAATCCCTTTAGCCATATGAACTCTATTCTGGTTTCCCTTACTTCCTCCATAATTTGTGCTAACTCTAACCTTGTTTGCTCTCGTAGTTCATTGGGCGATGGAGGTGGAGTTATTTGAGGACTCAGGAATGGTGACATTCGCTCCTGGATACTTGTTGGTGACAGACTCGTTAGTGGTGAGAAGGAATTCATGTGTTGGAACCATGGGGCACATATCATCCTCGTGGTGTTGTGGGTAGAATGGAAGAGACCCCATTATTTAGTTAAAGCTCTATAGCGGGGGAATTGTTGGGTGTGCCCAGGGTGACTGTGTCGATGATGAGGGCCTTGTTTGGTCCAACATCAGTGGTGTGTGGATGTTGGACCACTGCGACTAAGTCACTACCTCTATCCCTAGTCTCATCCCTTCTGTGACAATCTCTGCTAGATGAGTTGGGTTCTGGACTAGTAAAATTATCTCCTGATTGTTTAGTTCCATTGTAAAGATTAGAGAGTATCCCTGTAGCCCCATCTCTAACCACGATTGGAGTGGATATTCCAATGGTGGTGTTTGCGAAGTGTATATCAGTGGAGTTATAGGTTGTGGATGAGGTGGGCCGATCATGATCAATCGTAGGAAGTGGAAGTGTTGGTGATTGATTTGGTTGTTTTCCCTGAAGGTTGTATACCAAGGTCTATGCATGTTGCAAAGTTGTATTTGGGTGTGTTATATTGTGGTTTGTCCGGATGTTAGTGTTAGTAGTTGTGTGTGGATTTACATTAGGAGTAGTAGTTGTTTGATTGTGTATAGTAGGTGTAGGGTTAAGTATAGGCAATGGAGTGTCACATGGAGGGGGGTAATGATGATTTACCATCGTAGTTGGGGAAGAGTGTGGTGTGTTTGAGGAAGGGTTTCAGTGATTGGGCAGGGAGGGGTGGCATGCAAAGAGACGGTTTGTAGATGGTCGTAAATGGAAGTTGTAGAGATTTTGTGAGATATTTGGTTAGATGTGGAATGTATAGGTTTAAGAGGAGTTTGGGGTGAGCCAGCTGTATTGGCTTTGGTAGAAGATTGTGGTATAGGATTAGTGTCCATTAGGTCATCAGTAGGTGAGTCAATAATTTTTTTAAAAGTATTGTTGTAAGTTGAATTAGTAGTCAGCATATTAGGGTTGGTAACAATAGTTTGATTTTTATTAGGATTGTTGAAGGTTCTATTATTAATATTATTTTTAACTCCTTCAAATTGCTTTTGGGCCAGTATTGCATCTTTTATTAGTTTTGGGCTCACGTGACCCTCGTTTGTTTGAGGGCAAGAGCAAGGCCCATTATTTTCAGTTGCAGGAGTTGAGTCCATGTCCTCTAGTTTGCCAAAAGTGTTTGCAAGCCAAAATTGAGTAGGGTTTGAGACCTTACCTGGAGTTACCTGTGTGTTTGTCTTGTCCACCGCCTTCCCTTTCCTCGTTTGATCCGCCATACGAAGATTGTTTAATTCATCTTGTTGTCTGCGTTGAGTGATCCTATTGTACCTTTCATTTGTTTTTTTGGAAAATTGGCTGTTTTCCATTCTGTTTCCTTTGTAGGAGTTATTGATTTTGTGGAGGTAGTATGTGGTATATTTGTAGGGATAGTTGGTATCGAATTTAGTGGCGGTGTGTCTGAAAATTGACAACTCCAACTTGCATGCCCAAATCTTCCACACTTTGTACAAAGTAGGTTTAGCCCTTCGTAGAGTATAACATGTTTGTGAGTGCCGATATGGACATGTGTTTTCAGAGGTTTCTCCAATGGTACCTCAATGCATATCCGGGCATACCTCCCTCTTGTTGTAGAAGTTGTACAAGTATCAATCTTTAGGAGTTGCCCTATCTTGTTTCATACCTTTTTCAGTATTTCAAAATCATAAAACTCCGTTGGAAGATCTGGAAGGCACCCATATAGCAGCATATGTTAGTTGCGCTGTTGAAGCAATAAACTTAGGCTCCCAGCGTCGAACAGAGAGGAAATGATTTAGTATGAACCAAGGCCCTTCATGTAAAGCCTTCCCCATATTTTCCTAATGATGGAATTTGATAAGGAAAAAATTGCATCCCAAGTCGATAAGATGAATTTCTTCTGTGGGCTTCCATAAATTTGTTAACTTGATTTTTAGCAGTTGGTGTCCAACTAATTTTTCAAAGACTTTTACTATTATAGAATTTTTCCAAAGAGTGTATAAACGAGATTTATCTTCAGCTGTTAATGGAATAAAATTGTCCAAATCATCTTTGATGTTTCGTCAGTCAGGTCTCCGGTGTCCTTGATGGGTTGGGAGTTAGAAATGTAAGTTGGTATAAAGGAATTTGAAGTTAGTATTTGAAGAAAGGATTTAGGTTGTGCTTGGATTTCGGGTTTGTCAATTTGCATATGGTTTTGATTTGGCGGGTCCATGATTGTTTGGTGTGGATGAAACAGGATGAGTGGAGAAGCAGATAAAAAAACTAAGATTTGGGATATAGGAGGAGTTAGAGTAGAGAGCATTTTCTGGTGCTGATAGCACCTTCTTGTCTTTATTAACTAAGTTTAACCCATTATCACATGAATTTTATTATTTGAACCAAGAGTTATATTTTTTAGTCAAACAGTAGTGTGTGAAATACTTAAAAATATTTTCTTATAAGATATATATGTATTTATGAAGGATATTTTATATACCATAAGAATTATACAATCGTTATATTTAAAACTGTTGTAGCAAGTTAGTACTAGTTTTATTTTCTACGTTGCAAATTTCACTTATTAAGAAAGGTTATAGATGTTGATACCCAATTTTTCCCTGTATTTTTTTTAAAATATGCAAAATACCCTCAAAATAGCCTATATAGGCATATATAAGTACATCCCAAGGTCCTATTTTTTTTCTTAATTTTTTAAAGATTTTTAAATCAATTTACTGCCCTATTTTATCAAGAAAAACCCAATGATGGTCCCTAAAATTATTATTTTTGGTGATTCATTTATTGGATTCTTATGTTTGTACCAAAATATGGCTAAGATATTTTTTACATATTTTTATAAATTTATTTGGTATTTTTAAGGATAAAATTGCATANTTGCATCTCCTGCATTGCATAAGGCTACCATTCTGCCTTTCGAGACTAAACACTGTCTCCATCTGCATCTGCATGGCTGAAAGATCGCCACCTTATTTACATTTTTTGCATGGCTGAAAGATCGCCACCTTTGCATTCTGCATGGCTGAAAGATCACCACCTTATTTACATTTTTTGCATGGCTGAAAGATCACCACCTTATTTACATTTTTTGCATGGCTGAAAGATCGCCACCTTATTTACATTTTTTGCATGGCTGAAAGATCGCCACCTTTGCATTCTGCATGGCTGAAAGATCGCCACCTTACTTACATTTTTGCATGGCTGAAAGATCGCCACCTTCGCATTCTGCATGGCTGAAAGATCGCCACCTTACTTACATTTTTTCATGGCTGAAAGATCGCCACCTTTGCATTCTGCATGGCTGAAAGATCGCCACCTTATTTACATTTTCGCATGGCTAAAAGATCGCAACCTTTGCATTCTGCATGGCTGAAAGATCGCCACCTTACTTACATTTTTGCATGGCTGAAAGATCGCCACCTTATTTACATTTTTGCATGGCTGAAAGATTGCCACCTTGCATTCTGCATGGCTGAAAGATCGCCACCTTACTTACATTTTTGCATGGCTGAAAGATCGCCACCTTTGCATTCTGCATGGCTGAAAGATCGCCACCTTTGCATTCTGCATGGCTGAAAGATCTCCACCTTTACATTTTGCATGGCTGAAAGATCGCCACCTTATTTATCTTCAGCATGGCTGAAAGATCGCCACCCATTGCATTTCATGGGCTGAAAGATCGCCAAACACTGCATCTCATGGGCTGAAAGATTGCCAAATTATCCGAGGGCGTCATTGTTCGGAGGCACCATTTGCATAGCCCGAGAACGCCATGCCATGGCCTGAGGATTCCTTTAATCTTTGCATATCATTATTCAAAGGCGTCATGGTTCGGAGGCATCATTCTCATAGCCCGAGAGCATCATTTCATGGCCTGCGAATCCTTATACTACGCTTCATGGCCCAGGACAGNACCTTTGCATTCTGCATGGCTGAAAGATCACCACCTTATTTACATTTTTTGCATAGCTGAAAGATCGCCACCTTTGCATTCTGCATGGCTGAAAGATCGCCACCTTACTTATATTTTTGCATGGCTGAAAGATCGCCACCTTTGCATTTTGCATGGCTGAAAGATCGCCACCTTTGCATTCTGCATGGCTGAAAGATCGCCACTTTTACATTTTGCATGGCTGAAAGATCGCCACCTAATTTATCTTCTGCATGGCTGAAAGATCGCCACTTTATTTACGCTTGCATGGCTAAAAGATCGCCACCTATTGTATTGCATGAGCTGAAAGATCGCCAAACACTATATCTCATGGGCTGAAAGATCGTCAATCTGTCCGAAGGCGTCATTGTTCGGAGGCACCATTTTCATAGCCCGAGAACACCATGTCATGGCCTGAGGACCCCTTTTAATCTTTTGCATATCATTATTCAAAGGCATCATGGTTCGGAGGCATCATTCTCAAAGCCCGAGAGCATCATTTCATGGCCTGCGAATCCTTTATTATATGCTTCATGGCCCAGGACATCATGGTCTGAGGACGTCATCCTAACTGTCCAAAGACAACATTCATGGTCCGACGGGAATTTGCATCATGTATAAATTTACAATCTATGCCCGTATTTACTTATTTGCAGGTAAACCGGCAAGCAACGGCCATCTCGGCAGGAGCAATTCCGCTCCAGTTCCCGCAGCCCTATTAGACCTTAGCCTGAATATTGCGTCCGTTCTTGAAAGGTCTCCATCGGCATACTCCGCCGATGGATCCCGAACTACATATGGCCTGATTCCTGTAAGACGAGGGATATGTAGGCAGCTTAGAAGCCAGGGCACGGCCAAACCTCTTCAAGCCGTTTCATCCGGTCAAAATCGCTCATCATATCTTTACCCGACAACTCTTTCATCCTTTCCGGGTAAAGAGGGGCAGCTGTTGATACCCAATTTTTCCTTGTATTTTTTTTAATATGCAAAATACCCTCAAGATAGCCTATATAGGCATATATAAGTACATCCCAAGGTCCCATTATTTTTCCTTAATTTTTCAATGATTTTTAAATCAATTTACTGCCCTATTTTATCAAAAAAAAAACCCCCAATGATGGTCCCTAAAATTATCATTTTTGGTGATTCATTTATTGGATTCTTATGTTTGTACCAAAATATGGCTAAGATATTTTTTACATATTTTTATAAATTTATTTGGTATTTTTAAGGATAAAATTGCATAATTGCAATATTAGCCATTTTTAAGTTTAAATCCGTCTCATATTTATAAAATGG